>NW_024395903.1:0-30059 GCF_016617805.1 Bactrocera tryoni | reverse complement strand
TACATAATCGACCAAGTGAGCAAACAATTAATGCGATTGTGACCAAGTTTCGCACTCAGTTTACTTTATTGGACATTAAACCAACCACACGAATGCGTACAGTGCGTACAGAAGAGAATATTGCGTCTGTTTCCTGGAGAGTGTGGCTGAAGACCGTGCGATTCGTCGCCGTTCGCATGGGTTTGTGTTATTCGACCATGGAAGATTTTACGCAAAGATCTTGGTGTAAAAAACCGTATAAAATACAAAGCTCGTGCAAGAACTGAAGCCGAACGATTTTGGGCCCTAGTGTTGGCAGAAAATCCGCTTTTTTTATCGACAAATTTTGTTCAGCGATGAGGCTCATTTCTGGTTGAATGGCTACGTAAATAAGCAAAATTGCCGCATTTGGGGTGAAGAGCAACCAGAAGCCGTTCAAGAACTGCCCATGCATCCCGAAAAATGCACTGTTTGGTGTGGTTTGTACGCTGGTGGAATCATTGACCGTATTTTTTTCAAAGATGCTGTTGACGCAACGTTACGGTGAATGGCGATCGCTATCGTTCGATGCTAACAAACTTTTGTTGCCAAAAATGGAAGAACTGAACTTGGTTGACATGTGGTTTCAACAAGATGGCGCTACATGCCACACAGCTCATGATTCTATGGCCATTTTGAGGGAAAACTTCGGAGAACAATTCATCTCAAGAAATGGACCCGTAAGTTGGCCACCAAGATCATGCGATTTAACGCCTTTAGACTATTTTTTGTGGGGCTACGTCAAGTCTAAAGTCTACAGAAATAAGCCAGCAACTATTCCAGCTTTGGAAGACAACATTTCCGAAGAAATTCGGGCTATTCCGGCCGAAATGCTCGAAAAAGTTGCCCAAAATTGACTTCTCCGAATGGACCACCTAAGACGCAGCCGCGGTCAACATTTAAATGAAATTATCTTCAAAAAGTAAATGTCATGAACCAATCTAACGTTTCAAATAAAGAACCGATGAGATTTTGCAAATTTTATGCGTTTTTTTTTTTTTAAAAGTTATCAAGCTCTTTAAAAATCACCCGATATAAGCTTGTGAATTTGTTCCACATACACTGTCGCTATTGCTGTAGGACAACTCTATGACAACTCCAATAACATCAAAACGGCTAGTTAGCATAAATATGTAAAGTTCATATTTTTACGCAACTTGATATCGATTGCTTAATGTGTATGTACTAAAAAATCGATTCTACACCTTAATTTAAGATTGCAAAGTTGTTCCAAATACTTTGTCGCTTTTGCTATAGGGCAACTCTATGACAACTCCAATAACATCAAAACGGCTAGTTAGCATAAATATGTAAAGTTCATATTTTTACGAATCTTGATATCGATTGCATAATATGTATGTACCAAAAAATGAATTTTACACCTTAATTTAAGATTGCAAAGTTGTTCCAAATACCTTGTCGCTATTGCTATAGAACAATTCTGTGACAACTCCAATAGCATCAAAACGGCTAATTTGCATAAATATGTAAAGTTCATATTTTTACGCATCTTGATATCGATTGCATAATATGTATGTACTAAAAAATCAATTTTACACCTTAATTTAGGATTGTTAAATTGTTCCAAATACATTGTCGCTATTGCTATAGGGCAACTCTATGACAACTCCAATAACATCAAAACGGCTAATTTGCATAAATATGTAAAGTTCATATTTTTACGAATCTTGATATCGATTGCATAATATGTATGTACCAAAAAATGAATTTTACACCTTAATTTAAGATTGCAAAGTTGTTCCAAATACCTTGTCGCTATTGCTATAGGGCAACTCTATGACAACTCCAATACCTTCAAAAAGGGTAATTAGCATAAATATGTAAAGTTCATATTTTTACGCGTCTTGATATCGATTGCTTAATGTGTATGTACTAAAAAATCGATTCTACACCTTAATATAAGATTGTGAAATTGCTCCAAATACACTGTCATTATGGCTATACGGCAACTCTATGACAACTCCAATAACATCAAAACGGCTATTTAACAGAAATATGTAAAGTTCATATTTTTACGCATCTGGATATCGATTGCTTAATGTGTATGTAGCAAAAAATCAATTGTACACCTTAATTTAAGATTGTAAAATTGTTCCAAATACACTGTCGCTATTGCTATAGGGCAACTCTATGACAACTCCAATAACATCAAAACGGCTAGTTAGCATAAATATGTAAAGTTCATATTTTTACGCAACTTGATATCGATTGCTTAATGTGTATGTACTAAAAAATCGATTCTACACCTTAATATAAGATTGTGAAATTGCTCCAAATACACTGTCGCTATTGCTATAGGGCAACTTTATGACAACTCCAATAACATCAAAACAGCTAGTTAGCAAGAATATGTAAAGTTCATATTTTTACGCTACCTGATATCGATAGCATAATGTGTATGTATCAAAAAATCGATTCTACACCTTAATATAAGATTGTGAAAGTGCTCCAAATACACTGTCGCTATTGCTATAGAACAATTCTGTGACAACTCCAATAACATCAAAACGGCTAATTAACAGAAATATGTAAAGTTCATATTTTATACGCATCTTGATATCGATTGCTTAATGTGTATTACTAAAAAATCAATCCTACACCTTAATTTAAGATTGTTAGATTGTTCCAAATACACTGTCGCTATTGCTATAAGACAACTCTATGACAACTCCAATAACATCAAAACGGCTAATTTGCATAAATATGTAAAGTTCATATTTTTACGCATCTTGATATCGATTGCTTAATGTGTATGTATTGCAAAGTTGTTCCAACTACACTGTCGCTATTGCTATAGAACAACTCTATGACAACTCCAATTAAAATCAAAACGGCTAATGTGCCTAAATATGTAAAGTTCATATTTTTTGCAACCTGATATCGATTGCATATTTTGTATGTACCAAAAAATCAATTTTACATCTTAATTTAAGATTGTAAAATTGTTCCAAATACACTGTCGCTATTGCTATAGGGCAACTCTATGACAACTCCAATAACTTCAAAAAGGGTAATTAGCATAAATATGTAAAGTTCATATTTTTACGCAACTTGATATCGATTGCTTAATGTGTATGTACTAAAAAATCGATTCTACACCTTAATTTAAGATTGTTAAATTGTTCCAAATACACTGTCGCTATTGCTATAGAACAACTCTATGACAACTCCAATAACATCAAAACGGCTAATTTGCATAAATATGTAAAGTTCATATTTTTACGCATCTTGATATCGATTGCTTAATGTGTATGTACTAAAAAATCGATTCTACACCTTAATTTAAGATTGTTAAATTGTTCCAAATACACTGTCGCTATTGCTATAGAACAACTCTATGACAACTCCAATAACATCAAAACGGCTAGTTAGCATAAATATGTAAAGTTAATATTTTTACGCAACTTGATATCGATTGCTTAATGTGTATGTACTAAAAAATCGATTCTACACCTTAATATAAGATTGTGAAATTGCTCCAAATACACTGTCGCTATGGCTATACGACAACTCTATGACAACTCCAATAACATCAAAACGGCTAATTAACAGAAATATGTAAAGTTCATATTTTTACGCATCTTGATATCGATTGCATAATATGTATGTACCAAAAAATCAATTTTACATCTTAATTTAAGATTGTGAAGTTGTTCCATATACACTGTCGCTATTTCTGTAGGACAACTCTATGACAACTCCAATAACATCAAAACGGGTAATTAGGAAAAATATGTAAAGTTCATATTTTTACGCAACTTGATATCGATTGCATATTGTGTATGTATCAAAAAATCGATTCTACACCTTAATTTAAGATTGCAAAGTTGTTCCAAATACACTGTCGCAATTGCTATAGGACAACTCCAATAACATCAAAACGGCTAATTTGCATAAATATGTAAAGTTCATATTTTTACGCATCTTGATATCGATTGCATAATATGTTTGTACCAAAAAATCTATTTTACATTTTAATTTAAGATTGTGAAGTTGTTTCATATACACTGTCGCTATTTCTGTAAAACAACTCTATGACAACTCCAATAACATCAAAACGGGTAATTAGGAGAAATATGTAAAGTTCATATTTTTACGCAACTTGATATCGATTGCATACTGTGTATGTATCAAAAAATCGATTCTACACCTTAATATAAGATTGTGAAAATGCTCCAAATACACTGTCGCTATTGCTAAAGGACAACTCTATGACAACTCCAATAACATCAAAATGGCTAGTTAGCATAAATATGTAAAGTTCATATTTTTACGCAACTTGGTATCGATTGCTTAATGAGTATGTATCAAAAAATCATCCTACACCTTAATTTAAGATTGCAAAGTTGTTCCAAATACACTGTCGCTATTGCTATAGGGCAACTCTATGACAACTCCCATAACTTCAAAAAGGTTAATTAGCATAAATATGTAAAGTTCATATTTTTACGCAACTTGATGTCGATTGCTTAATGTGTATGTACCAAAAAATCAATTCTACACCTTAATTTAGGATTGTTAAATTGTTCCAAATACACTGTCGCTATTGCTATAGGGCAACTCTATGACAACTCCAATAACATCAAAACGGGTAATTAGCAAAATTATGTAAAGTTCATATTTTTACGCATCTTGATATCGATTGCATAATATGTATGTACCAAAAAATCGATTGTACACCTTAAATTAAGATTGTAAAATTGTTCCAAATACACTGTCGCTATTGCTATAGGACAACTCTATGACAACTCCAATAACATCAAAACGGCGAGTTAGCATAAATATGTAAAGTTCATATTTTTACGCAACTTGATATCGATTGCTTAATGTGTATGTACTAAAAAATCAATTCTACACCTTAATTTAAGATTGCAAAGTTGTTCCAAATACACTGTCGCTATTGCTATAGGGCAACTCTATGACAACTCCCATAACTTCAAAAAGGTTAATTAGCATAAATATGTAAAGTTCATATTTTTACGCATCTTGATATCGATTGCATAATGTGTATGTACCAAAAAATCAATTTTACACCTTAATTTAAGATTGTAAAATTGTTCCAAATACACTGTCGCTATTGCTATAGGACAACTCTATGACAACTCCAATAACATCAAAACGGCGAGTTAGCATAAATATGTAAAGTTCATATTTTTACGCAACTTGATATCGATTGCTTAATGTGTATGTATCAAAAAATCGATTCTACACCTTAATTTAAGATTGTGAAATTGCTCCAAATACACTGTCGCTATGGCTATACGACAACTCGATGACAACTCCAATAACATCAAAACGGCTAGGTAGCATAAATATGTAAAGTTCATATTTTTACGCAACTTGATATCGATTGCTTAATGTGTATGTACTAAAAAATCGATTCTACACCTTAATATAAAATTGTAAAATTGTTCCAAATACACTGTCGCTATTGCTATACGACAACTCTGTGACAACTCCAATAACATCAAAACGATTAATTAGCAAAAATATGTGAAGTTCAAATTTTTACGCAACTTGATATCGATTGCTTAATGTGTATGTATCGAAAAATCGATTCTACACCTTAATTTAAGATTGTAAAATTGTTCCAAATACACTGTCGCTATTGCTATAGGACAACTCTATGACAACTCCAATAACATCAAAACGGCTAATTGGCAGAAATATGTAAAGTTCATATTTTTACGCAACTTGATATCGATTGCTTAATGTGTATGTATCAAAAAATCGATTCTACACCTTAATTTAAGATTGTAAAATTGTTCCAAATACACTGTCGCTATTGCTATAGGACAACTCTATGACAACTCCAATAACATCAAAACGGCTAATTGGCAGAAATATGTAAAGTTCATATTTTTACGCAACTTGATATCGATTGCTTAATGTGTATGTATCAAAAAATCAATTCTACACCTTAATTAAGGACTGCTAAATTGTTCCAAATACACTGTCGCTATTGCCATAGGACAACTCTATGACAACTCCGATAACATCAAAACGGCTAATTAGCAAAAATATGTAGAGTTCATATTTTTACGCATCTTGCTATCGATTGCTTAATGTGTATGTACCAAAAAATCAATTCTACACCTTAATTTAGGATTGTTAAGTTGTCCCACATACACTGTCGCTATTGCTTTAGAACAACTCTATGAAAGCTCCAATGACATCAAAACGGCTAATTAGCATAAATATGTAAAGTTCATATTTTTACGAAACTTGATATCGATTGCATAATATGTATGTACCAAAAAATCAATTTTACATCATAATTTAAGATTGTAAAATTGTTGCAAATACACTGTCGCTATTGCTATAGGGCAACTCTATGACAACTCCAATAACTTGAAAAAGGGTAATTAGCATAAATATGTAAAGTTCGTATTTTTATGCAACTTGATATCGATTGTTTAATGTGTATGTACCAAAAAATCAATTCTACACCTTAATTTAGGATTGTTAAGTTGTCCCACATACACTGTCGCTATTGCTTTAGAACAACTCTATGAAAGCTCCAATAACATCAAAACGGCTAGTTAGCATAAATATGTAAAGTTCATATTTTTACGCAACCTGATATCGATTGCATAATGTGTATGTAGCAAAAAATCCATCCTACACCTTAATATAAGATTGTTAAATTGTTCCAAATACACTGTCGCTATTGCTATACGACAACTCTATGAAAGCTCCAATAACATAAAAACGGCTAGTTAGCATAAATATGTAAAGTTCATATTTTTACGCAACCTGATATCGATTGCATAATGTGTATGTACCAAAAAATCAATTCTACACCTTAATTTAAGATTGTGAAATTGCTCCAAATACACTGTCGCTATTGCTATACGACAACTCTATGACAACTCCAATAACATCAAAACAGCGAGTTAGCATAATTATGTAAAATTCATATTTTTACGCAACTTGATATCGATTGCTTAATGTGTATAAACTAAAAAATCGATTCTACACCTTAATATAAGATTGTGAAATTGCTCCAAATACACTGTCGCTATGACTATACGACAACTCTATGACAACTTCAATAACATCAAAACGGCGAGTTAGCATAAATGTGTAAAGTTCATATTTTTACGCAACTTGATATCGATTACTTAATGTGTATAAACTAAAAAATCGATTCTACACCTTAATATAAGATTGTGAAATTGCTCCAAATACACTGTCGTTATGGCTATACGACAACTCTATGACAACTCCAATAACACCAAAACGGCTAATTAGCATAAATATGTAAAGTTCATATTTTTACGCAACCTGATATCGATTGCATAATGTGTATGTACCAAAAAATCAATTCTACACCTTAATATAAGATTGTGAAATTGCTCCAAATACACTGTCGCTATTGCTATAGGACAACTCTATGACAACTCCAATAACATCAAAACGGCTAGTTAGCATAAATATGTAAAGTTCATATTTTTACGCAACTTGATATCGATTGCTTAATGTGTATGTATCAAAAAATCGATTCTACACCTTAATTTAGGATTGTTAAATTGTCCCAAATACACTGTCGCTATTGCTATAGAACAACTCTATGACAACTCCAATAACATCAAAACGGCTAGTTAGCATAAATATGTAAAGTTCATATTTTTACGCAACTTGATATCGATTGCTTAATGTGTATGTACCAAAAAATCAATTCTACACCTTAATTTAGGATTGTTAAATTGTCCCAAATACACTGTCGCTATTGCTATAGAACAACTCTATGACAACTCCAATAACATCAAAACGGCTAATTAGCATAAATATGTAAAGTTCATATTTTTACGCAACCTGATATCGATTGCATAATGTGTATGTACCAAAAAATCAATTCTACACCTTAGTTTAGGATTGTTAAATTGCTCCAAATACACTGTCGCTATTGCTATAGGACAACTCTATGACAACTCCAATAACATCAAATCGGCTAATTAGCATAAATATGTAAAGTTCATATTTTTACGCAACCTGATATCGATTGCTTAATGTGTATGTACTAAAAAATCAATTCTACACCTTAATTTAGGATTGTTAAATTGCTCCAAATACACTGTCGCTATGGCTATACGACAACTCTATGACAACTCCAATAACATCAAAACGGCTAATTAGCATAAATATGTAAAGTTCATATTTTTGCGCAACCTGATATCGATTGCATAATGTGTATGTACCAAAAAATCAATTCTACACCTTAATTTAGGATTGTTAAATTGTTCCAAATACACTGTCGCTATTGCTGTAGGACAACTCTATGACAACTCCAATAACATCAAAACGGCTAATTAGCATAAATATGAAAAGTTTAGATTTTTCGCAACTTGATATCGATTGCATAATGTGCATGTATCAAAAAATCGGTTCTACACCTTAAAATAAGATTGTAAAATTGCTCTAAATACACTGTCGTTATGGCTATGCGACAACTCTATGACAACTCCAATAACATCAAAACGGCTAGTTAGCATAAATATGTAAAGTTCATATTTTTACGCAACCTGATATCGATTGCTTAATGTGTATGTACCAAAAAATCGATTCTACACCTTAATATAAGATTGTTAAATTGTTCCAAATACACTGTCGCTATTGCTATAGGACAACTCTATGACAACTCCAATAACATCAAAACGGCGAGTTAGCATAAATATGTAAAGTTCATATTTTTACGCAACCTGATATCGATTGCATAATGTGTATGTATCAAAAAATCGGTTCTACACCTTAATATAAGATTGTCAAATTGCTCCAAATACACTGTCGTTATGGCTATAGGACAACTCTATGACAACTCCAACAACTTCAAAACGGGTAATTAGAAAAAATATGTAAAGTTCATATTTTTACGCAACTCGATATCGATTGCTTAATGTGTATGTACTAAAAAATCGATTCTACACCGTAACTTAAGATTGTGAAATTGTTCCAAATACACTGTCGCTATTGCTATAGGACAACTCTATGACAACTCCAATAACATCAAAACGGCTAGATAGCATAAATATGTAAAGTTCATATTTTTACGCATCTTGATATCGATTGCGAATTGTGTATGTATCAAAAAATCTATTATGCACCTTAATATAAGATTGTGAAATTGCTCCAAATACACTGTCGCTATGGCTATACGACAACTCTATGAAAGCTCCAATAACATCAAAACGGCGAGTTAGCATAAATATGTAAAGTTCATATTTTTACGCAACCTGATATCGATTGCATAATGTGTATGTATCAAAAAATCGATTCTACACCTTAACTTAAGATTGTGAAATTGCTCCAAAGACACTGTCGTTATGGCTATACGACAACTCTATGAAAGCTCCAATAACATCAAAACGGCTAAATAGCATAAATATGTAAAGTTCATATTTTTACGCAACCTGATATCGATTGCATAATGTGTATGTACCAGAAAATCAATTCTACACCTTAATCTAAGATTGCAAAAATGTTCCAAATACATTGTCGCTATGGCTATAGGACAACTCTATGACAACTCCAATAACATCAAAACGGCTAGTTAGCATAAATATGTAAAGTTCATATTTTTACGCAACTTGATATCGATTGCTTAATGTGTATGTACTAAAAAATCGATTCTACACCTTAATTTAGGATTGTTAAATTGTTCCAAATACACTGTCGCTATTGCTATACGACAACTCTATGACAACTCCAATAACATCAAAACGGCTAGTTAGCATAAATATGTAAAGTTCATATTTTTACGCAACTTGATATCGATTGCTTATTGTGTATGTACCAAAAAATCGATTCTACACCTTAATATAAGATTGTGAAATTGCTCCAAATACACTGTCGTTATGGCTATACGACAACTCTATGACAACTCCAATAACATTAAAACGGCTAGTTAGCAAGAATATGTAAAGTTCATATTTTTACGCTACCTGATATCGATAGCATTATCTGTATGTACCAAAAAATCGATTCTACAACTTAATTTCGGATTGTTAAATTGTTCCAATTACACTGTCGCTATTGCTTTAGTACAACTCTATGACAACTCCAATAACATCAAAACGGGTAGTTAGCATAAATATGTAAAGTTCATATTCTTACGCAACTTGATATCGATTGCTTAATGTGTATGTACTAAAAAATCGGTTCTACACCGTAACTTAAGATTGTGAAATTGTTCCAAACACACTGTCGCTATTGCTACAGGACAACTCTATGACAGCTCCAATAACATCAAAGCAGCTAGTTAACATAAATATGTAAAGTTCATATTTTAACGCAACTTAATAATGATTGCTTAATGTGTATGTACCAAAAAATCGATTCTACACCTTAATATAAGATTGTGAAATTGCTCCAAATACACTGTCGCTATGGCTATACGACAACTCTATGACAACTCCAATAACATCAAAACGGCTAATTGACAGAAATATGTAAAGTTCATATTTTTACGAAACTTGATATCGATTGCTTAATGTGTATGTACTAAAAAATCGATTCTACACCTTAATATAAGATTGTGAAATTGCTCCAAATACACTGTCGCTATGGCTATACGACAACTCTATGAAAGCTCCAATAACATCAAAACGGCTTGTTAGCATAAATATGTAAAGTTCATATTTTTACGCAACTTGATATCGATTGCTTAATGTGTATGTACTAAAAAATCGATTCTACACCTTAATATAAGATTATGAAATTGCTCCAAATACACTGTCGTTATGGCTATACGACAACTCTATGAAAGCTCCAATAACTTCAAAACGGCTAATTAACAGAAATATGTAAAGTTCATATTTATACGCAACTTGATATTGATTGCTTAATGTGCATGTACTAAATATCGATTATACACTTTAATATAAGATTGTAAAATTGTTTTAAATACACTGTCGCTATTGCTATTGGGCAACTCTATGACAACTCCAATAACATCAAAACGGGTAATTAGCATAAATATGTAAAGTTCATATTTTTACGCAACTTGATATCGATTGCTTAATGTGTATGTACTAAAAAATCGATTCTACACCTTAATATAAGATTGTGAAATTGCTCCAAATACACTGTCGTTATGGCTATACGACAACTCTATGAAAGCTCCAATAACACCAAAACGGCTAAATAGCATAAATATGTAAAGTTCATATTTTTACGCAACCTGATATCGATTGCTTAATGTGTATGTACCCAAAAATCAATTCTACACCTTAATATAAGATTGTTAAATTGTTCCAAATACCCTGTCGCTATTGCTATAGGACAACTCTATGACAACTCCAATAACATCAAAACGGGTAATTAGCAAAAATATGTAAAGTTCATATTTTTACGCAACTTGGTATCGATTGCTTAATGTGTATGTACTAAAAAATCGGTTCTACACCTTAATATAAGATTGTGAAATTGCTCCAAATACACTGTCGTCATGGCTATACGACAACTCTATGACAACTCCAATAACATCAAAACGGCTAGTTAGCATAAATATGTAAAGTTCATATTTTTACGCAACTTGGTATCGATTGTTAATGTGTATGTACTAAAAAATCGATTTTACACCTTAATATAAGATATCGAAATTGCTCCAAATACACTGTCGTTATGGCCATACGACAACTCTATGACAACTCCAATAACATCAAACCGGCTAATTAGCATACATATGTAAAGTTCATATTTTTACGCAACTTGACACCAATTGCTTACTGTATATGTACTAAACTATCGATTTTACATGTTAATATAAGAAATTGAAATTGCTCCAATTACACTGTCGCTATACGACAACTCTATGACAACTCCAAAAACATCAAAGCGGCTAATTAACAGAAATATGTAAAGTTCATATTTTTACAAAACTTGATATCGATTGCTTAATGTCTATGTACTAAAAAATAGATTATACACTTTAATATAAGATTGTTAGATTGTTCCAAATACACTGTCGTTATGGCTATACGACAACTCTATGACAACTCCAATAACATCAAAACGGCTAGTTAGCATAAATATGTAAAGTTCATATTTTTACGCAACTTGGTATTGATTGCTTAATGTGTATGTACTAAAAAATCGATTCTACACATTAATATAAGATTGTGAAATTGCTCCAAATATGTAAAGTTAATATTTTTACGCAACTTGAAATATATTGCTTAGTGTGTATGTACTAAAAAATCGATTCTACACCTTAATATAAGATTGTGAAATTGCTCCAAATACACTGTCGTTACCGCTATAAAACAACTCTATGACAACTCCAATAACATCAAAGCGGCTAAATAGCATAAATATGTAAAGTTCATATTTTTACGCAACTTTGTACCGATTGCTTGATGTGTATGTACCAAAAACTCAATTCTACACCCTAATATAAGATTGTGAAATTGCTCCAAATACACTGTCCTTATGGCTATACGACAACTCTATGACAACTCACATAATGGCAACTTGATATCGATTGCTTAATTTGTGTGTACTAAAAAATCTATTCTACACCTTAATTTAAGATAATGAAATTGCTCCAAAGACACTGTCGTTATGGCTATACGACAACTCTATGAGAACTCCAATAACTTCAAAAAGGCTAATTTGCATAAATATGTAAAGTTCATATTTTTACGCAACTTGATATCGATTACTTAAGATTGTGAAGTTGTTCCAAATACACTGTCGTTATGGCTATACGACAACTCTATGACAACTCCAATAACATCAAAACGGCTAGTTAGCATAAATATGTAAAGTTCATATTTTTACGCAACTTGATATCGATTGCTTAATGAGTATGTACTAAAAAATCGATTCTACACCTTAATATAAGATTGTGAAATTGCTCCAAATACACTGTCGTTATGGCTATACGACAACTCTATGAGAACTCCAATAACTTCAAAAAGGCTAATTTGCATAAATATGTAAAGTTCATATTTTTACGCAACTTGATATCGATTACTTAAGATTGTGAAGTTGTTCCAAATACACTGTCGTTATGGCTATACGACAACTCTATGACAACTCCCATAATATCAAAAAGGCTAATTAGCTTAAATATGTAAAGTTCATATTTTTACGCAACTTGATTTCGATTGCTTGATGTGTATTGTTCGCTGGAGTTATTTTCTAGCTATTTTGCGGGGGATACTTACTTTATCTTCAGTTAGATATCCCTTGGTGTATTAAGTTAAAAGAAAGATGTCACAATTTTAGTGGATGTATAGAGATGTATGTATTTCCCTTTGCGGGCGAAACTTCAGTATTTTTTATAAACTGAATTTCAAGATATTTAGATATATATGTACAATTCTTGGTATTTGCATTACACTGTTCACTGTGCACTATTGATGCTCCTGATGTTCCAGCTTCCTGCGCACACACACACACGACCGGATGAGGAATCCAAATTTGGACCAGAACTGCTAAACGATTATAAGGTGAACGTGAACGAGTTGGCGATCGAAAAAAAGCGAAGTGGTTTGAATACCGGCGTAAAACGAATTGTGATCCACCCCGATCTAACCAATCCTTTTTGATCGTCTGAGTGGTGAAAAAACGATTATGGTGTGTGTGTAGTGTGGTTTGTTTGTTGCGTGGGGTTGCGTGTATGATAATGTAGGTTGTGTGCTGACTGTTGTGTTGTGTGATGAATGTTGCGTTGGGTGCTGAATGTGGTGCGGTGAATGTTGTGTTGTGTTGAGGGGCGGGATGCCATGAAGTCGCATAAACAGGCAGTGTATTTAAAAAAATTCCACAATTTTACATTTAGGTATAAAACCAATTTTCTTGCAATAAACACATTTAGAAATCCAGTTCAAGTTGCTTCAAATCATAAGCTTCACATAGTTAAGTTAATTAACCTTCTTCATCTTACTGAAGTTGGCACAAGGCCAAAACGGCAGTGCATTTGGAAAATTCCAGAATTTTACATTTAGGTATAAAACCGACTTTCTTGCATGTACACATTTAGAAATCCATATAAAGTTGTTTCAAATTATTAAATTCACATATTAAAGTTAATTAACTTTCTTCATCTTACAGAAGTTGGCATAAAGCCATAACGGTAGTGCATTTGGAAAAATTCCACAATTTTACATTTCGGTATAAAACCGATTTTCTGGCAAGTACACATTTGGAAATCCACATCAAATTGTTTCAAATCATTAGCTTCACATATTAAAGTTAATTAACTTTCTTCATCTTACAGAAGTTGGCATAAAGCCATAACGGCAGTGCATTTGGAAAAATTCCACAATTTTACATTTAGGTATAAAACCGACTTTCTTGCATGTACACATTTAGAAATCCATATCAAGTTACTTCAAATTATTAAATTCACATATTAAAGTTAATTAACTTTCTTCATCTTACAGAAGTTGGCATAAAGCCAAAACGGCAGTGCATTTGGAAAAATTCCATAATTTTACATTTAGGTATAAAACCGACTTTCTTGCATGTACACATTTAGAAATCCATATCAAGTTGATTCAAATCATTAACGTCATATATTCAAGTTAGTTTACCTTCGTCATCTTACAGAAGTTGGCATAAAGCCAAACAACAGTGCATTTGAAAAAATTCCACAATTTTACATTTAGTATAAAACCGATTGTCTGCCATGCACACATTTAGAAATCCATATCAAGTTGCTTCAAATCATTATCTTCAAATATTCAAGTTCATTAACCCTCGTCATCTTACTCAAGTTGGCATAAAGCCAAAACGGTAGTGCATTTGGAAAAATTCCACAATTTTACATTTAGGTATAAAACCGACTTTCTTGCATGTACACATTTAGAAATCCATATCAAGTTACTTCAAATTATTAAATTCACATATTAAAGTTAATTAACTTTCTTCATCTTACAGAAGTTGGCATAAAGCCAAAACGGCAGTGCATTTGGAAAAATTCCATAATTTTACATTTAGGTATAAAACCGACTTTCTTGCATGTACACATTTAGAAATCCATATCAAGTTACTTCAAATTATTAAATTCACATATTAAAGTTAATTAACTTTCTTCATCTTACTAAAGTTGGCATAAAGCCATAACGGCAGTGCATTTGGAAAAATTCCACAATTTTACATTTAGGTATAAAACCGATTTTCTTGCATATACACATTTAGAAATCCATATCAAGTTGCCTCACATCATAAGCTTAACATATTAAAGTTAATTAACCTTCACCATCTTTCTTAAATTGGCTTAAAGCCAAAACGAAAGTGCATTGAGAAAAATTCCACAATTTTACATTTAGGTATACAACCGATTTTCGTGCATATACACATTTAGAAATCCATACTAAGTTGCTTCAAATCATTAGCTTCACATATTAAAGTTAATTAACCTTTTTCATCTTACAGAAGTTGGCATAAAGCCAAAACGGCAGTGCAATTGGAAAAATTCCACAATTTTTCATTTAGGTATAAAACCGACTTTCTTGCATGTACACATTAAGAAATCCATATCAAGTTGTTTCAAATTATTAAATTCACATATTAAAGTTAATTAACCCTCTTCATCTTACAGAAGTTGGCATAAAGCCAAAACGACAGTGCATTTGGAAAAATTCCATAATTTTACATTTCGGTATAAAACCGACCCTCTTGCATGTACACATTTAGAAATCCATATCAAGTTGCTTCAAATCATTAGCTTAACATATTAAAGTTAATTAACCGTCACCATCTTACTAAAGTTGGCTAAGGCCATAACGGCAGTGCATTTGGAAAAATTCCAGAATTTTACATTTAGGTATAAAATCGATTTTCTTTCATGTAAACATTTAGAAATCCATATCAAGTTATTTTAAATTATTAAATTCACATATTAAAGTTAATTAACACTCATCACCTTACTCAAGTTGACATAAAGCCATAACGGCAGTGCATTTGGAAAAATTCCACAATTTTACATTTAGGTATAAAACCGATTTTCTTGCATATACACATTTAGAAATCCATATCAAGTTGCTTCAAATTATTAAATTCACATATTAAAGTTAATTAACTTTCTTCATCTTACAGAAGTTGGCATAAAGCCAAAACGGCAGTGCATTTGGAAAAATTCCATAATTTTACATTTAGGTATAAAACCGATTTTCTTGCATTTAAACATTTAGAAATCCATATCGAGTTGATTCAAATCATTAACGTCACATATTCAAGTTAATTAACCTTCGTCATCTTACATAAGTTGGCATAAAGCCAAAACGGCAGTGCATTTGGAAAAATTCCACAATTTTACATTTAGGTATAAAACTAATTTTCTTTCATATACACATTTGGAAATCCATATAAAGTTGCTTCAAATCATTGGCTTAACATATTAAAGTTAACTAACCCTCTTCATCTTACTCAAGTTGGCATAAAGCCAAAACGGCAGTGCATTTGGAAAAATTCCATAATTTTACATTTAGGTATAAAACCGACTTTCTTGCATGCACACATTTAGAAATCCATATCAAGTTGCTTCAAATTATTAAATTCACATATTAAAGTTAATTAACTTTCTTCATCTTACTAAAGTTGGCATAAAGCCATAACGGCAGAGCATTTGGAAAAATTCCACAATTTTACATTTAGGTATAAAACCGATTTTCCTGCATTTAAACATTTAGCAATCCATATCGAGTTGATTCAAATCATTAACGTCACATATTCAAGTTAATTAACCTTCGTCATCTTACAGAAGTTGGCATAAAGCCAAAACGGCAGTGCATTTGGAAAAATTCCACAATTTTTCATTTAGGTATAAAACCGACTTTCTTGCATGTACACATTTAGAAATCCATATCAAGTTACTTCAAATTATTAAATTCACATATTAAAGTTAATTAACTTTCTTCATCTTACTAAAGTTGGCATAAAGCCATAACGGCAGAGCATTTGGAAAAATTCCATAATTTTACATTTAGGTATAAAACCGACTTTCTTGCATGTACACATTTAGAAATCCATATCAAGTTGTCTCAAATCATTAGCTTAACATATTAACGTTAATTAACCCTCACCATCTTACTCAAGTTAGCATAAAGCCAAAACGGCAGTGCATTTGGAAAAACTTCCATATTTTACATTTAGGTATAAAACCGACTTTCTTGCATGTACACATTTAGAAATCCATATCAAGTTGCTTCAAATCATTAGCTTAACATATTAAAGTTAATTAACCTTCGTCATCTTACAGAAGTTCGCATAAAGCAAAAACGGCAGTGCATTTGGAAAAATTCCACAATTTTTCATTTAGGTATAAAACCGACTTTCTTGCATGTACACATTTAGAAATCCATATCAAGTTGCTTCAAATCATTAGCTTCACATATTAAAGTTAATTAACTTTCTTCATCTTACTAAAGTTGGCATAAAGCCATAACGGCAGAGCATTTGGAAAAATTCCACAATTTTACATTTAGGTATAAAACCGATTTTCCTGCATTTAAACATTTAGCAATCCATATCGAGTTGATTCAAATCATTAACGTCACATATTCAAGTTAATTAACCTTCGTCATATTACAGAAGTTGGCATAAAGCCAAAACGGCAGTGCATTTGGAAAAATTCCACAATTTTTCATTTAGGTATAAAACCGACTTTCTTGCATGTACACATTTAGAAATCCATATCAAGTTACTTCAAATTATTAAATTCACATATTAAAGTTAATTAACTTTCTTCATCTTACAGAAGTTGGCATAAAGCCAAAACGGCAGTGCATTTGGAAAAATTCCACAATTTTACATTTAGGTATAAAACCGACTTTCTTGCATGTACACATTTAGAAATCCATATCAAGTTGCTTCAAATCATTATCTTCACATATTAAAGTTAATTAACCTTCTTCATCTTACAGAAGTTGGCATAAAGCCAAAACGGCAGTGCATTTGGAAAAATTCCACAATTTTTCATTTAGGTATAAAACCGACTTTCTTGCATGTACACATTTAGAAATCCATATCAAGTTGCTTCAAATTATTAAATTCACATATTAAAGTTAATTAACTTTCTTCATCTTACAGAAGTTGGCATAAAGCCAAAACGGCAGTGCATTTTAAAAATTGCACAATTTTACATTTAGGTATAAAATCGATTTTCTTCCATATTCGCATTTAGAAATACAAATCAAGTTGCTTCACATAATTAACTTCATATATTAAAGTTGATTTACCTTCCTCATCTTACAGAAGTGTGCATAAAGCCAAAACAGCAGTGTATTTAGAAAAATTACACAACTTTACATTTAGGTAAAAAACCGACTTTCTTGTATATACACATTTAGAAATACATATGAAGTTGCTTCACATAATTAACTTCATATATTAAAGTTAATTTACCTTATTTATCTTACAGAAGTTGGCATAAAGCCAAAACGGCAGTGCATTGGGAAAAATTACAGAATATTACATTAAGGTATAAAACCGTTTTTCTTGCATGTGCGCATTTAGAGATCTACAAAGAATTGCTACAAAGCATTAGCTCCACATATTAAAGTTAATTAACCCTCACCATCTTACTGAAGTTGGCATAAAGCCAAAACGGCAGTGCATTTGGAAAAATTCCACAATTTTACATTTAGGTATAAAACCGACTTTCTTGCATGCACACATTTAGAAATCCATATCAAGTTGCTTCAAATCATTAGCTTAACATATTAAAGTTAATTAACCTTCGTCATCTTACAGAAGTTCGCATAAAGCAAAAACGGCAGTGCATTTGGAAAAATTCCACAATTTTACATTTAGGTATAAAACCGACTTTCTTGCATGTACACATTTAGAAATCCATATCAAGTTGCTTCAAATTATTAAATTCACATATTAAAGTTAATTAACCTTCTTCATCTTACAGAAGTTGGCATAAAGCAAAAACGGCAGTGCATTTGGAAAAATTCCACAATTTTACATTTAGGTATAAAACCGACTTTCTTGCATGTACACATTTAGAAATCCATATCAAGTTGCTTCAAATTATTAAATTCACATATTAAAGTTAATTAACCTTCTTCATCTTACAGAAGTTGGCATAAAGCCAAAACGGCAGTGCATTTGGAAAAATTCCACAATTTTACATTTAGGTATAAAACCGACTTTCTTGCATGTACACATTTAGAAATCCATATCAAGTTGCTTCAAATCATTAGCTTAACATATTAAGGTTAATTAACCTTCGTCATCTTACAGAAGTTGGCATAAAGCCAAAACGGCAGTGCATTTGGAAAAATTCCATAATTTTACATTTAGGTATAAAACCGACTTTCTTGCATGTACACATTTAGAAATCCATATCAAGTTACTTCAAATTATTAAATTCACATATTAAAGTTAATTAACTTTCTTCATCTTACAGAAGTTGGCATAAAGCCAAAACGGCAGTGCATTTGGAAAAATTCCATAATTTTACATTTAGGTATAAAACCGACTTTCTTGCATGTACACATTTAGAAATCCATATCAAGTTGCTTCAAATCATTAAATTCACATATTAAAGTTAATTAACCTTCTTCATCTTACAGAAGTTGGCATAAAGCCAAAACGGCAGTGCATTTGGAAAAATTCCAGAATTTTACATTTAGGTATAAAACCGATTTTCTTGCATGTACACATTTAGAAATCCATATCAAGTTGCTTCAAATCATTAGTTTCACATATTAAAGTTAATTAACTTTCTTCATCTTACTCAAGTTGACATAAGACCATAACGGCAGTGCATTTGGAAAAATTCCATAATTTTACATTTAGGTATAAAACCGACTTTCTTGCATGTACACATTTAGAAATCCATATCAAGTTGCTTCAAATCATTAGCTTAACATATTAAAGTTAATTAACTTTCTTCATCTTACTTAAGTTGGCATAAAGCCATAACGGCAGTGCATTTGGAAAAATTCCATAATTTTACATTTAGGTATAAAACCGACTTTCTTGCATGTACACATTTAGAAATCCATACCAAGTTGCTTCAAATTATTAAATTCATATATTAAAGTTAATTAACTTTCTTCATCTTACTCAAGTTGGCATAAAGCCAAAACGGCAGTGCATTTGGAAAAATTCCATAATTTTTCATTTAGGTATAAAACCGACTTTCTTGCATGTACACATTTAGAAATCCATATCAAGTTGCTTCAAATTATTAAATTCACATATTAAAGTTAATTAACTTTCTTCATCTTACAGAAGTTGGCATAAAGCTAAAACGACAGCGCTTTTGGAAAAATTCCACAATTTTACAGTTAGGTATAAAACAGATTTTCTGGCACGTACACATTTAGAAATCCATATCAAGTTGCTTCAAATCATTAACTTCACATATCAAAGTTAATTAACTTTCTTTATCTTACTTAAGTTGGCATTAGGCCATAACGGCAGTGCATTTGGAAAAATTCCATAATTTTACATTTAGGTATAAAACCGACTTTCTTGCATGTACACATTTAGAAATCCATATGAAGTTGCTTAAAATTAATAATGTCACATGTTAAAGTTAATTAAGCCTCTTCATCTTACAGAAGTTGGCATAAAGCCATAACGGCAGTGCATTTGGAAAAATTCCACAATTTTACTTTTAGGTATAAAACCGATTTTTCTTCATGTACACTTTTAGAAATCCATATCAAGTTGTTTCAAATTATTAAATTCACATATTAAAGTTAATTAATCCTCTTCATCTTACAGAAGTTGGCATAAAGCCAAAACGGCAGTGCATTTGGAAAAATTCCATCATTTTACATTTAGGTATAAAACCGACTTTCTTGCATGTACACGTTTAGAAATCCATATCAAGTTACTTCAAATTATTAAATTCACATATTCAAGTTCATTAACCCTCGTCATCTTACTCAAGTTGGCATAAAGCCAAAACGGCAGTGCATTTGGAAAAATTCCACAATTTTACATTTAGGTATAAAACCGATTTTCTTGCATATACACATTTAGAAATCCATACCAAGTTGTTTCAAATTATTAAATTCACATATTCAAGTTAATTAACTTTCTTCATATTACTCAAGTTGACATAAAGCCATAACGGCAATGCATTTAGAAAAAATGCCATAACTTTACGTTTAGGTATAAAACCGGGTTTCTTGCTTGTACACATTAAGAAATCCATATCAAGTTACTTCAAATTATTAAATTCACATATTCAAGTTAATTAACCTTCGTCATCTTACAGAAGTTGGCATAAAGCCAAAACGGCAGTGCATTTGGAAAAATTCCACAATTTTACATTTAGGTATAAAACCGACTTTCTTGCATGTACACGTTTAGAAATCCATATCAAGTTACTTCAAATTATTAAATTCACATATTCAAGTTCATTAACCCTCGTCATCTTACTCAAGTTGGCATAAAGCCAAAACGGTAGTGCATTTGGAAAAATTCCACAATTTTACATTTAGTATAAACCCGACTTTCTTGCATGTACACGTTTAGAAATCCATATCAAGTTGCCTCAAATCATTAGCTTAACATATTAAAGTTAATTAACCTTCGTCATCTTACAGGAGTTGGCATAAAGCCAAAACGGCAATACGTTTGGAAAATTCCAGAATTTTACATTTAGGTATAAAACCGAATTTCTTGCACGTACACATTTAGAAATCCATATCGAATTGCTTCAAATCATTAACTTCACATATTAAAGTTATTTAACCCTCATCATCTTACGCAAGTGGACATAAGACCATAACAGCAGTGCATTTGGAAAAAAATTCCATAATTTTACATTTAGGTATAAAACCGATTTTCTTGCATGTACACATTTAGAAATCCATATCAAGTTGACTCAAATCATTAGCTTAACATATTAAAGTTAATTAACCTTCGTCATTTTACAGAAGTTGGCATAAAGCCAAAATGGCAGTGCATTTGGAAAAATTCCACAATTTTACATTTAGGTATAAAACCGATTTTCTTGCATGCACACATTTAGAAATCCATATCAAGTTGCTTCAAATCATTAGCTTCACATATTAAAGTTAATTAACCTTCTTCATCTTACTTAAGTTGGCATAAAGCCATAACGGCAGTGCATTTGGAAAAATTCCACAATTTTACATTTAGGTATAAAACCGATTTTCCTGCATTTAAACATTTAGCAATCCATATCAATTTGCTTCAAATAATAAGCTTCACATATTAAAGTTAATAACCATTCGTCGTCTTACAGAAGTTGGCATAAAGCCAAAACGGCAGTGCATTTGGAATAAATTCCACAATTTTACAGTTAGGTATAAAACTGACTTTCTTGCATGTACACATTTAGAAATCCATATCAAGTTCTTCAAATCATTAAATTCACATAATAAAGTTAATAACCCTCACCATTTTATTCAAGTTGACATAAGACAATAACGGCAGTGCATTTGGAAAATTCCAGAATTTTACATTTAGGTATAAAACCGATTTTCTTGCATATACACATTTGGCAATCTATGTCGAATGGCTTCAAATCATAAGCTTCACATATTAAAGTTAATTAACCTTCGTCATCTTACAGAAGTTGGCATAAAGCCATAACGGCAGTGCATTTGGAAAGAAATCCATAATTTTACATTTATGTATAAAACCGATTTTCTTGCATGTACACATTTAGAAATCCATATCAAGTTGCTTCAAATTATTAAATTCACATATTAAAGTTAATTAATCTTCTTCATCTTACTAAAGTTGGCATAAAGCCATAACGGCAGTGCATTTGGAAAAATTCCACAATTTTACATTTAGGTATAAAACCGATTTTCTTGCATGTACACATTTAGAAATCCATATCAGGTTGCTTCAAATTATTAAATTCACATATTAAAGTTAATTAACTTTCTTCATCTTACTAAAGTTGGCATAAAGCCATAACGGCAGTGCATTTGGAAAAATTCCACAATTTTACATTTAGGTATAAAACTGATTTTCTTGCATGTACACATTTAGAAATCCATATCAAGTTGCTTCAAATTATTAAATTCACATATTAAAGTTAATTAACTTTCTTCATCTTACTAAAGTTGGCATAAAGCCATAACGGCAGTGCATTTGGAAAAATTCCACAATTTTACATTTAGGTATAAAATCGATTTTCTTGCATGTACACATTTAGAAATCCATATCAAGTTGCTTCAAATCATTATCGTCACATATTAAAGTTAATTAACCCTCACCATCTTACTCAAGTTGACATAAGACCATAACGGCAGTGCATTTGGAAAAATTCCACAATTTTACATTTAGGTATAAAACCGATTTTCTGGCATGTACACATTTAGAAATCCATATCAAGTTGCTTCAAATCATTAGCTTCACATATTAAAGTTAATTAATCTTCTTCATCTTACTGAAGTTGGCATAAAGCCAAGACGGCAGTGCATTTGGAAAAATTCCATAATTTTACATTTAGGTATAAAACCGATTTTCTTGCATGTACGCATTTAGAAATTCATATCAAATTGCTTCAAATTGTTAAATTCACATATTAAAGTTATTTACTGTCTTCATCTTATTCAAGTTGACAAAAAGCCATAACGACAATGCATTTGCAAAAAATCCACAATTTTACATTTAGGTATAAAACCGATTTTCTTGCATGTACACATTTAGAAATCCATATCAAGTTGCTTCAAATCATTAGCTTCACATATTAAAGTTAATTAATCTTCTTCATCTTACTGAAGTTGGCATAAAGCCAAGACGCCAGTGCATTTGGGAAATTCCAGAATTTTACCTTTAGGTATAAAACCGATTTTCTTGCATGTACACATTTAGAAATTCATATCAAGTTACCACAATTCATTAGCTTAACATATTAAAGTTAATTAACCCTCACCATCTTACTCAAGTTGACATAAGACCATAACGGCAGTGCATTTGGAAAAATTACAGAATTTTACATTTAGGTATAAAACCGTTTTTCTTGTATATACAGAATCAACAATCGATATTGAATTGCTTCAAATCAATACCTTAACATACGAAAGTTAATTAACCCTCTCCATCTTACTGAAGTTGGCATAAAGCTAAAACGGCAGTGCATTTGGAAAATTCCAGAATTTTACATTTAGGTATAAAACCGATTTTCTTGCATGTGCACATTTAGAAATCCATATCGAGTGGACTGAAGTCATTAACGTCACATGTTCAAGTTAATTAACCTTCGTCATCTTACAGAAGTTGGCATAAAGCCAAAACGGCAGTGCATTTGGAAAAATTCCACAATTTACATTTAGGTATAAAACCGATTTTCTTGCATGTACACTTTTAAAACTCCATATCAAGTTGCTTCAAATCATTAGCTTTACATTTAAAGTTACATAACCTTCTTCATCTTACAGAAGTTGGCATAAAGCCAAAACGGCAGTGCATTTGGAAAAATTCCACAATTTACATTTAGGTATAAAACCGACTTTCTTGCATGTACACATTTAGAAATCCATATCAAGTTGCTTCAAATCATTAGCTTAACATATTAAAGTTAATTAACCTTCGTCATCTTACAGAAGTTCGCATAAAGCAAAAACGGCAGTGCATTTGGAAAAATTCCACAATTTTTCATTTAGGTATAAAACCGACTTTCTTGCATGTACACATTTAGAAATCCATATCAAGTTGCTTCAAGTTATTAAATTCACATATTAAAGTTAATTAACTTTCTTCACCTTACAGAAGTTGACATAAAGCCAAAACGGCAGTGCATTTGGAAAAATTCCACAATTTTACATTTAGGTATAAAACCGACTTTCTTGCATGCACACATTTAGAAATCCATATCAAGTTGCTTCAAATCATTAGCTTCACATATTAAAGTTAATTAACCTTCTTCATCTTACTGAAGTTGGCATAAAGCAAAAACGGCAGTGCATTTGGAAAAATTCCACAATTTTTCATTTAGGTATAAAACCGATTTTCTTGCATGTACACATTTAGAAATCCATATCAAGTTGCTTCAAATCATTAGCTTAACATATTAAAGTTAATTAACCCTCACCATCTTACTCAAGTTGACATAAGACCATAACGGCAGTGCATTTGGAAAAATTCCACAATTTTACATTTAGGTATAAAACCGACTTCATGCACGTACACATTTAGAAATCCATATCATGTTGCTTGAAATCATTAGCTTCACAAATTAAAGTGAATTAATCTTCTTCATCTTACTGAAGTTGGCATAAGTCCCAAACGGCAGTTCATTTGGAAAATTCCAGATTTTTACCTTTAGGTATAAAACCCATTTTCTTGCATGTACACATTTAAAAATCCATATCAAGTTGTTTCAGATTATTAAATTCATATTAAAGTTAATTAACCCTCACCATCTTACTCAAGTTGGCATAAAGCCAAAACGGCAGTGCATTTGGAAAAATTCCATAATTTTACATTTAGGTATAAAACCGATTTTCTTGCATGTACACATTTAGAAATCCATATCAAGTTGCCTCAAATCATAAGCTTCACATATTAAAGTTAATTAACCCTCACCATCTTACTCAAGTTGACATAAAGCCATAACGGCAGTGCATTTGGAAAAATTCTACAATTTTACATTTAGGTATAAAACCGATTTTCTTGCATGTACACATTTAGAAATCCATATCAAGTTGCTTCAAATCATTAGCTTAACATATTAAAGTTAATTAACCCTCACCATCTTACTGAAGTTGGCATAAAGCCAAAACGGCAGTGCATTTGGAAAAATT
This sequence comes from Bactrocera tryoni, assembly GCF_016617805.1. Lineage (NCBI taxonomy): Eukaryota > Metazoa > Arthropoda > Insecta > Diptera > Tephritidae > Bactrocera > Bactrocera tryoni. Next base: position 4,314 of record NW_024395903.1, on the reverse strand, counting down.
CCATAATTTTACATTTAGGTATAAAACCGACTTTCTTGCATGTACACATTTAGAAATCCATATCAAGTTGCTTCAAATCATTAGCTTCACATATTAAAGTTAATTAACCTTCTTCATCTTACTGAAGTTGGCATAAAGCCAAAACGGCAGTGCATTTGGAAAAAAATTCCATAATTTTACATTTAGGTATAACACCGACTTTCTTGCACGTACACATCTAAATCCATATAAAGTTGCTTCAAATCATTAGCTTAACATATTAAAGTCAATTAACCTTCTTCATCTTACTGAAGTTGGCATAAAGCCAAAACGGCAGTGCATTCGGAAAATTCCAGAATTTTACGTTTAGGTACAAAACTGATTTTCTTGTATGTACACATTAAGAAATCCATATCAAGTTGCCTCAAATTACTAGCTTCACATATTAAAGTCAATTAACCTTCTTCATCTTACTGAAGTTGGCATAAAGCCAAAACGGCAGTGCATTTGGAAAAATTCCACAATTTTACATTTAGGTATAAAACCGATATTCTTGCATGTACACATTTAGAAATCCATATCTAGTTGCTTCAAGTCATTAGCTTCACATATTAAAGTTAATTAACCCTCACCATCTTACTCAAGTTGACATAAGACCATAACGGCAGTGCATTTGGAGAATATTGCTTAATTTTACATTTAGGTATAAGACTGACTTTCTTGCATGTACACATTTGGAAATCCGTATCAAGTTGCTTCAAATGATTAAATTCACAAATTAAAGCTAATTAACTTTCTTCATCCTACTAAAGTAGGCATGAAACCATAAGGGCACTGCATTTGGAAAAATTCCACAATTTTACATTTAGGTATAAACCGACTTCCTGCATGTACACATTTAGAAGTCCATATCAAGTTACCTCAAATCATTAGCTTCACATATTAAAGTTAATTAATCTTCTTCATCTTACTGAATTTGGCGTAAAGAGAGTGGGAGTGCATTTGGAAAATTTCATTATTTTACATTTAGGTATAAAACCGATATTCTGGCATGTACACATTTAGAAATCCATATCTAGTTGCTTCAAGTCATTAGCTTCACATATTAAAGTTAATTAACCCTCACCATCTTACTCAAGTTGACATAAGACCATAACGGCAGTGCATTTGGAAAAATTCCACAATTTTACATTTAGGTATAAAACCGACTTTCTTGCATGTACACATTTAGAAATCCATATCAAGTTGCTTCAAATTAATAAATTCACATATTAAAGTTATTAATTTTCTTCATCTTACTGAAGTTGGCATAAAACCATAACGGCAGTGCATTTGGAAAAATTCCATAATTTTACATTTAGGTATAAAACCGACTTTCTTGCATGTACACATTTAGAAATCCATATCAAGTTGCCTCAAATCATTAGCTTCACATATTAAAGTTAATTAATCTTCTTCATCTTACTGAATTTGGCGTAAAGAGAGTGGGAGTGCATTTGGAAAATTTCATTATTTTACATTTAGGTATGAAACCGATTTACTTGCATGTAGACATTTAGAAATCCTTATCAAGTTGCTTAAAATCATTAGCTTCACATATTAAAGTTAATTAAGTTTCTTCATCTTTCTTAAGATGGCATAAAGAAAATGGCAGTGCATTTGGAAAAAATTCCATAATTTTACATTTAGGTATAAAACCGACTTTCTTGCATGTACACATTTAGAAATCCACATCAAGTTGCTTCAAATCATAAGCTTAACATATTAAAGTTAATTAACCTTCTTCATCTTACTCAAGTTGTCATAAGCCAAACGTAGTGCATTTGGAAAAAATTCCATAGTTTTACATTTAGGTACTAAACCGACTTTCTTGCATGTACACATTTAGAAATCCATATCAAGTTGCTTCAAATTATTAAATTCACATATTAAAGTTAATTAACCTTCTTCATCTTACTGAAGTTGGCATAAAACCATAACGGCAGTGCATTTGGAAAAAATTCCATAATTTTACATTTAGGTATAAAACCGACTTTCTTGCATGTACACATTTAGAAATCCATATCAAGTTGCTTCAAATTATTAAATTCACATATTAAAGTTAATTAATCTTCTTCATCTTACTGAAGTTGGCATAAAGCCAAGACGGCAGTGCATTTGGAAAATTCCAGAATTTTACATTTAGGTATAAAACCGGCTTTCTTGCATGTACACATTTAGAAATCCATATCAAGTTACCACAAATAATTAGCTTCACATATTAAAGTTAATTAACCTTCACCATCTTACTCAAGTTGTCATCGACCATAACGGAAGTGCATTTGGAAAAAATTCCATAATTTTACATTTAGGTATAAAACCGGCTTTCTTGCATGTACACATTTAGAAATCCATATCAAGTTGCTTCAAATTATTAAATTCACATATTAAAGTTAATTAACCCTCACCATCTTACTCAAGTTGACATAAGACCATAACGGCAGTGCATTTGGAAAAAATTCCATAATTTTACATTTAGGTATAAAACCGACTTTCTTGCATATACACATTTAGAAATCCATATCAAGTTGCTTCAAATCATTAGTTTCACATATTAAAGTTAATTAACCTCTCTTCATCTTACTCAAGTTGACATAAGACCATAACGGCAGTGCATTTGGAAAAATTCCATAATTTTACATTTAGGTATAAAACCGACTTTCTTGCATGTACACATTTAGAAATCCATATCAAGTTGCTTCAAATTATTAAATTCACATATTAAAGTTAATTAACCCTCTTCATCTTACTGAAGTTGACATAAGGCCATAACGGCAGTGCATTTGGAAGAATTCGACAATCTTATATTCAGGTATAAAGTCGATTTTCTTGTATGTACACATTTAGCAGTCGATATTGAGTTGCTTTAAATCATTAACATCAAATATTAAAGTTTATTAGCCTTCTTCATCTTATCGAAGTTGACATAAAGCCATAACGGCAGTGCATTTGGAAGAATTCGACAGTCTTATATTCAGGTATAAAGTCGATTTTCTTGTATATACACATTTAGCAGTCGATATTGAGTTGCTTTAATTCATTAATTTAACATATTTAAGTTAATTAACCTTCTTTATCTTACCCAAGTTGACATAAAGCCATAACGGCAGTGCATTTGGAAGAATTCGACAATCTTATATTCAGGTATAAAGTCGATTTTCTTGTATATACACATTTAGCAGTCGGTGTTGAGTTGCTTTAAATCGTTAACATCAAATATTTAAGTTAATTAGCCTTCTTTATCTTATCGAAGTTGACATAAAGCCATAACGGCAGTGCATTTGGAAGAATTCGACAATCTTATATTCAGGTATAAAGTCGATTTTCTTGTATATACACATTTAGCAGTCGGTGTTGAGTTGCTTCAAATCATTAACATCAAATATTAAAGTTTATTAGCCTTCTTCATCTTATCGAAGTTGACATAAAGCCATAACGGCAGTGCATTTGGAAGAATTCGACAATCTTATATTCAGGTATAAAGTCGATTTTCTTGTATATACACATTTAGCAGTCGGTATTGAGTTGCTTCAAATCATTAACATCAAATATTTAAGTTAATTAGCCTTCTTCATCTTATCGAAGTTGACATAAAGCCATAACGGCAGTGCATTTGGAAGAATTCTGCAATCTTATATTCAGATATAAAGTCGATTTTCTTGTATATACACATTTAGCAGTCGGTATTGAGTTGCTTCAAATCATTAACATCAAATATTTAAGTTAATTAGCCTTCTTCATCTTATCGAAGTTGACATAAAGCCATAACGGCAGTGCATTTGGAAGAATTCGACAATCTTATATTCAGGTATAGAGTCGATTTTCTTGTATATACACATTTAGCAGTCGGTATTGAGTTGCTTCAAATCATTAACATCAAATATTTAAGTTAATTAGCCTTCTTCATCTTATCGAAGTTGACATAAAGCCATAACGGCAGTGCATTTGGAAGAATTCGACAATCTTATATTCAGGTATAAAGTCGATTTTCTTGTATATACACATTTAGCAGTCGGTATTGAGTTGCTTCAAATCATTAACGTCAAATATTTAAGTTAATTAGCCTTCTTCATCTTATCGAAGTTGACATAAAGCCATAACGGCAGTGCATTTGGAAGAATTCGACAATCTTATATTCAGGTATAAAGTCGATTTTCTTGTATATACACATTTAACAGTCGGTATTGAGTTGCTTCAAATCATTAACGTCAAATATTTAAGTAAATTAGCCTTCTTCATCTTATCTAAGTCCGCGCGAGTTATGTGTACACTATCATCCCAACCAGACACCACACA
>NW_024395902.1:0-14031 GCF_016617805.1 Bactrocera tryoni | reverse complement strand
TAACGGCAGTGCATTTGGAAAAAATTCCATATTCTACATTTAGGTATAAAACCGACTTCCTTGCATGTACGCATTTAGAAATCCATATTAAGTTACCTCAAATCATTAGCTTAACATAATAAAGTTAATTAACCCTCACCATCTTACTCAAGTTGACATAAGACCATAACGGCAGTGCATTTGGAAAAAATTCCATATTCTACATTTAGGTATAAAACCGACTTTCTTGCATGTACGTATTTAGAAATCCATATTAAGTTACCTCAAATCATTAGCTTAACATAATAAAGTTAATTAACCCTCACCATCTTACTCAAGTTGACATAAGACCATAACGGCAGTGCATTTGGAAAAAATTCCATAATTTTACTTTTAGGTATAAAACCGACTTTCTTGCATGTACACATTTAGAAATCCATATCAAGTTGCTTCAAAATATTAAATTCACTTCTTAAAGTTAATTAACCTTCTTCATCTTACAGAAGTTGGCATAAAGCCAAAACAGCAGTGCATTTGGAAAAATTCTATAATTTTACATTTAGGTATAAAACTGACTTTCTTGCATGAGCACATTTAGAAATCCATATCAAGTTGCTTCAAATCATTAGCTTCACATATTAAAGTTAATTAATTAACCCTCACCATCTTACTCAAGTTGGCATAAAGCCATAACGGCAGTGCATTTGGAAAACTTCCATAATTTTACATTTAGGTATAAAACCGATTTTCTTGCATGTACACATTTAGAAATCCATATCAAGTTGCTTCAAATCATTAGCTTAACATATTAAAGTTAATTAACCCTCACCATCTTACTCAAGTTGGCATAAAGCCAAAACGGCAGTGCATTTGGAAAAATTCCACAATTTTACATTTAGGTATAAAACCGACTTTCTTGCATGTACACATTTAGAAATCCATATCAAGTTACCTCAAATCATTAGCTTAACATATTAAAGTTAATTAACCCTCACCATCTTACTCAAGTTGACATAAGACCATAACGGCAGTGCATTTGGAAAAAATTCATAATTTTACATTTAGGTATAAAACCGACTTTCTTGCATGTACACATTTAGAAATCCATATCAAGTTGCTTCAAATCATTAGATTCACATATTAAAGTTAATTAACCCTCACCATCTTACTCAAGTTGGCATAAAGCCAAAACGGCAGTGCATTTGGAAAAATTCCACAATTTTACATTTAGGTATAAAACCGATTTTCTTGCATGTACACATTTAGAAATCCATATCAAGTTACCTCAAATCATTAGCTTAACATATTAAAGTTAATTAACCCTCACCATCTTACTCAAGTTGACATAAGACCATAACGGCAGTGCATTTGGAAAAAATTCCACAATTTTACATTTAGGTATAAAACCGACTTTCTTGCATGTACACATTTAGAAATCCATATCAAGTTGCTTCAAATTATTAAATTCACATATTAAAGTTAATTAACTTTCTTCATCTTACAGAAGTTGGCATAAAGCCAAAACGGCAGTGCATTTGGAAAAATTCCACAATTTTACATTTAGGTATAAAACCGATTTTCTTGCATGTACACATTTAGAAATCCATATCAAGTTGCCTCAAATCATTAGCTTAACATATTAAAGTTAATTAACCTTCTTCATCTTACTGAAGTTGGCATAAAGCCATAACGGCAGTGCATTTGGAAAAAATTCCACAATTTTACATTTAGGTATAAAACCGACTTTCTTGCATGTACACATTTAGAAATCCATATCAAGTTGCTTCAAATCATTAGCTTAACATATTAAAGTTAATTAACCCTCACCATCTTACTCAAGTTGACATAAGACCATAACGGCAGTGCATTTGGAAAAAATTCCACAATTTTACATTTAGGTATAAAACCGACTTTCTTGCATGTACACATTAAGAAATCCATATCAAGTTGCTTCAAATTAATAAATTCACATATTAAAGTTAATTAATCTTCTTCATCTTACTCAAGTTGGCATAAAGCCAAAACGGCAGTGCATTTGGAAAAATTCCACAATTTTACATTTAGGTATAAAACCGACTTTCTTGCATGTACACATTTAGAAATCCATATCAAGTTGCTTCAAATCATTAGCTTCACATATTAAAGTTAATTAACCTTCTTCATCTTACTGAAGTTGGCATAAAGCCAAAACGGCAGTGCATTTGGAAAAATTCCATAATTTTACATTTAGGTATAAAACCGACTTTCTTGCATGTACACATTTAGAAATCCATATCAAGTTACCTCAAATCATTAGCTTAACATATTAAAGTTAATTAACCCTCACCATCTTACTCAAGTTGACATAAGACCATAACGGCAGTGCATTTGGAAAAAATTCCACAATTTTACATTTTGGTATAAAACCGATTTTCTTGCATGTACACATTTAGAAATCCACATCAAGTTGCTTCAAATCATTAGCTTCACATATTAAAGTTAATTAACCTTCTTCATCTTACTGAAGTTGGCATAAAGCCAAAACGGCAGTGCATTTGGAAAAATTCCATAATTTTACATTTAGGTATAAAACCGACTTTCTTGCATGTACACATTTGGAAATCCATATCAAGTTGCTTCAAGTTAATAAAATTACATATTAAAGTTAATTAACCCTCACCATCTTGACATATTAAAGTTAATTAACTTTCTTCATCTTGGCATAAAGCCATAACGGTAGTGCATTTGGAAAAATTACAGAATTTTACATTTATGTATAAAACCGACTTTCTTGCATGTACACATTTAGAAATCCATATCAAGTTGCTTCAAATCATTAGCTTAACATATTAAAGTTAATTAACCTTCTTCATCTTACTGAAGTTCGCATAAAGCAAAAACGGCAGTGCATTTGGAAAAATTCCACAATTTTTCATTTAGGTATAAAACCGAATTTCTTGCATGTACACATTTAGAAATCCATATCAAGTTGCTTCAAATCATTAGCTTCACATATTAAAGTTAACTAACCTTCTTCATCTTACTGAAGTTGGCATAAAGCCATAACGGCAGTGCATTTGGAAAAATTCCACAATTTTACATTTAGGTATAAAACCGATTTTCTTGCATGTACACATCTAGAAATTCATATCAATTTGCTTCAAATCGTTAGCTTCACATATTAAAGTTAATTAACCTTCTTCATCTTACTCAGGTTGACATAAAGCCATAACGGCAGTGCATTTGGAAAAATTCCACAATTTTACATTTAGGTATAAAACCGACTTTCTTGCATGTACACATTTAGAAATCCATATCAAGTTGCTTCAAATTATTAAATTCACATATTAAAGTTAATTAATCTTCTTCATCTTACTGAAGTTGGTATAAAGCCATAACGGCAGTGCATTTGGAAAAATTCCAGAATTTTACATTTAGGTATAAAACCGACTTTCTTGCATGTACACATTTAGAAATCCATATCAAGTTGCTTCAAATTATTAAATTCACATATTAAAGTTAATTAATCTTCTTCATCTTACTGAAGTTGGCATAAAGCCATAACGGCAGTGCATTTGGAAAAATTCCACAATTTTACATTTAGGTATGAAACTGACTTTCTTGCATGTACACATTTAGAAATCCATATCAAGTTACCTCAAATCATTAGCTTAACACATTAAAGTTAATTGATCTTCTTCATCTTACTCAAGTTGACATAAGACAATAACGGCAGTGCATTTGGAAAATTCCACAATTTTACATTTAGGCATGAAACCGACTTTCTTGCATGTACACATTTAGAAATCCATATCAAGTTGCTTCAAATTATTAAATAAACATATTATAGTTAATTAACCCTTATCATCTTACTCAAGTTGACATAAAACCATAACGGCAGTGCATTTGAGAAAAATTCCACAATTTTACATTTAGGTATAAAACCGACTTTCTTGCATGCACACATTTAGAAATCCGAATCAAGTTGCTTCAAATCATTAGCTTAACATATTAAACTTAATTAACCCTCACCATCTTACTCAAGTTGACATAAGACCATAACGGCAGTGCATTTGGAAAAAAATCCACAATTTTACATTTAGGTATAAAACCGACTTTCTTGCATGTACACATTTAGAAATCCATATCAAGTTGCTTCAAATTATTAAATTCACATATTAAAGTTAATTAACCCTCACCATCTTACTCAAGTTGACATAAGACCATAACGGCAGTGCATTTGGAAAAAATTCCACAATTTTACATTTAGGTATAAAACCGGCTTTCTTGCATGTACACATTTAGAAATCCATATCAAGTTGCTTCAAATTATTAAATTCACATATTAAAGTTAATTAATCTTCTTCATCTTACTGAAGTTGACATAAGACCATAACGGCAGTGCATTTGGAAAAAATTCCATAATTTTACATTTAGGTATAAAACCGACTTTCTTGCATGTACACATTTAGAAATCCATATCAAGTTGCTTCAAATTATTAAATTCACATATTAAAGTTAATTAACCCTCACCATCTTACTCAAGTTGACATAAGACCATAACGGCAGTGCATTTGGAAAAAAATCCACAATTTTACATTTAGGTATAAAACCGACTTTCTTGCATGTACACATTTAGAAATCCATATCAAGTTGCTTCAAATTATTAAATTCACATATTAAAGTTAATTAATCTTCTTCATCTTACTGAAGTTGACATAAAACCATAACGGCAGTGCATTTGGAAAATTCCATAATTTTACATTTAGGTATAAAACCGACTTTCTTGCATGTACACATTTAGAAATCCATATCAAGTTGCTTCAAATTATTAAATTCACATATTAAAGTTAATTAATTTTCTTCATCTTACTGAAGTTGGCATAAAGCCAAAACGGCAGTGCATTTGGAAAATTCCACAATTTTACATTTAGGTATAAAACCGATTTTCTTGCATGTACACATTTAGAAATCCATATCAAGTTACTTCAAATCATTAGCTTCACATATTAAAGTTAATTAACCCTCACCATCTTACTCAAGTTGACATAAGACCATAACGGCAGTGCATTTGGAAAAATTCCACAATTTTACATTTAGGTATAAAACCGATTTTCTTGCATGTACACATTTAGAAATCCATATCAAGTTGCTTCAAATTATTAAATTCACATATTAAAGTTAATTAAACCTCACCATCTTACTCAAGTTGACATAAGACCATAACGGCAGTGCATTTGGAAAATTCCAGAATTTTACATTTAGGTATAAAACCGACTGTCTTGCATGTATACTTTTAGAAATCCATGTCATGTTAACACAAATCATTAGCTTAACATATAAAAGTTAATTAATTTCTTCATCTTACTAAAGTTGGCATAAAGCCATAAGGGTAGTGCGTTTGGAAAAATTCCACAATTTTAGATTTAGGTATAAAACCGATTTTCTTGCATGTACACATTAAGAAATTTATATCAATTTGTTTCAAATTAATAAAATCACATATTAAAGTTAATTAACCCTCACCATCTTACTCAAGTTGACATAAGACCATAACGGCAGTGCATTTGGAAAAATTCCACAATTTTACATTTAGGTATAAAACCGACTTTCTTGCATGTACACATTTAGAAATCCATATCAAGTTGCTTCAAATCATTAGCTTAACATATTAAAGTTAATTAACCCTCACCATCTTACTCAAGTTGACATAAGACCATAACGGCAGTGCATTTGGAAAAATTCCATAATTTTACATTTAGGTATAAAACCGACTTTCTTGCATGTACACATTTAGAAATCCATATCAAGTTGCTTCAAATTAATAAATTCACATATTAAAGTTAATTAATCTTCTTCATCTTACTGAAGTTGACATAAGACCATAACGGCAGTGCATTTGGAAAAATTCCATAATTTTACATTTAGGTATAAAACCGACTTTCTTGCATGTACACATTTAGAAATCCATATCAAGTTGCTTCAAATTAATAAATTCACATATTAAAGTTAATTAATTTTCTTCATCTTACTGAAGTTGGCATAAAGCCATAACGGCAGTGCATTTGGAAAAATTCCACAATTTTTCATTTAGGTATAAAACCGACTTTCTTGCATGTACACATTTAGAAATCTATATCAAGTTGCTTCAAATCATTAGCTTCACATATTAAAGTTAATTAACCCTCACCATCTTACTCAAGTTGACATAAGACCATAACGGCAGTGCATTTGGAAAAATTCCAGAATTTTACATTTAAGTATAAAACCGACTTTCTTGCATGTACACATTTAGAAATCCATATCAAGTTGCTTCAAATTAATAAATTCACATATTAAAGTTATTAATTTTCTTCATCTTACTGAAGTTGGCATAAAACCATAACGGCAGTGCATTTGGAAAAATTCCATAATTTTACATTTAGGTATAAAACCGATTTTCTCGCATGTACACATTTAGAAATCCATATCAATTTACCTCAAATCATTAGCCTAACATATTAAAGTTAATTAACCCTCACCATCTTACTCAAGTTGGCATAAAGCCAAACGGCAGAGCATTTGGAATATTCCAGAATTTTACATTTAGGTATAGAACCGACTTTCTTGCATGTACACATTTAGAAACCCATTTCAAGATGTTTCAAATTATTAAATTCACATAATTAAGTTAATTAACCCTTATCATCATACTCAAATTGACATAAGACCAATACGGCAGTGCAATTGAGAAAAATTCTATAATTTTACAATTAGGTATAAAACCGACTTTCTTGCATGTACACATTTAGAAATCCATATCAAGTTGCTTCAAATCATTAACTTAACATATTAAAGTTAATTAACCTTCTTCATCTTACTGAAGTAGGCATAAAGCCATAACGGCAGAGCATTTGGAAAAATTCCATAATTTTACATTTAGGTATAAAACCGACTTTCTTGCATGTACACATTTAGAAATCCATATCAAGTTGCTTCAAATCATTAGCTTCACATATTAAAGTTAATTAATCTTCTTCATCTTACTGAAGTTGGCATAAAACCATAACGGCAGTGCATTTGGAAAAATTCCACAATTTTACATTTAGGTATAAAACCGACTTTCTTGCATGTACACATTTAATTAACCCTCACCATCTTACTCAAGTTGACATAAGACCATAACGGCAGTGCATTTGGAAAAATTCCACAATTTTACATTTAGGTATAAAACCGACTTTCTTGCATGTACACATTTAATTAACCCTCACCATCTTACTCAAGTTGACATAAGACCATAACGGCAGTGCATTTGGAAAAAATTCCATAATTTTACATTTAGGTATAAAACCGACTTTCTTGCATGTACACATTTAGAAATCCATATCAAGTTGCTTCAAATTAATAAATTCACATATTAAAGTTAATTAATCTTCTTCATCTTACTGAAGTTGACATAAGACCATAACGGCAGTGCATTTGGAAAAAATCCACAATTTTACATTTAGGTATAAAACCGACTTTCTTGCATGTACACATTTAGAAATCCATATCAAGTTGCTTCAAATTAATAAATTCACATATTAAAGTTAATTAATCTTCTTCATCTTACTGAAGTTGACATAAGACCATAACGGCAGTGCATTTGGAAAAATTCCACAATTTTACATTTAGGTATAAAACCGACTTTCTTGCATGTACACATTTAGAAATCCATATCAAGTTGCTTCAAATTATTAAATTCACATATTAAAGTTAATTAACTTTCTTCATCTTACTCAAGTTGGCATAAAGCCATAACGGCAGTGCATTTGGAAAAATTCCACATTTTTACATTTAGGTATAAAACCGATTTTCTTGCATGTACACATTTAGAAATCCATATCAAGTTGCTTCAAATCATTAGCTTCACATATTAAAGTTAATTAACCCTCACCATCTTACTCAAGTTGACATAAGACCATAACGGCAGTGCATTTGGAAAAAATCCACAATTTTACATTTAGGTATAAAACCGATTTTCTTGCATGTACACATTTAGAAATCCATATCAAGTTGCTTCAAATTATTAAATTCACATATTAAAGTTAATTAACCCTCACCATCTTACTCAAGTTGACATAAGACCATAACGGCAGTGCATTTGGAAAAATTCCATAATTTTACATTTAGGTATAAAACCGACTTTCTTGCATGTACACATTTAGAAATCCATATCAAGTTGCTTCAAATTATTAAATTCACATATTAAAGTTAATTAACCCTCACCATCTTACTCAAGTTGACATAAGACCATAACGGCAGTGCATTTGGAAAAAATCCACAATTTTACATTTAGGTATAAAACCGATTTTCTTGCATGTACACATTTAGAAATCCATATCAAGTTGCTTCAAATTATTAAATTCACATATTAAAGTTAATTAACCCTCACCATCTTACTCAAGTTGACATAAGACCATAACGGGAGTTCATTTGGAAAAAATTCCATAATTTTACATTTAGGTATAAAACCGATTTTCTTGCATGTACACATTTAGAAATCCATATCAAGTTGCTTCAAATTATTAAATTCACATATTAAAGTTAATAAAGCCTCACCATTTTACTCAAGTTGACATAAGACCATAACGGGAGTTCATTTGGAAAAAATTCCATAATTTTACATTTAGGTATAAAACCGACTTTCTTGCATGTAGACATTTAGAAATCCATATCAAGTTGCTTCAAATCATTAGCTTCACATATTAAAGTTAATTAACCTTCTTCATCTTACTCAAGTTGACATAAGACCATAACGGCAGTGCATTTGGAAAAAATTCCACAATTTTACATTTAGGTATAAAACCGACTTTCTTGCATGTACACATTTAGAAATCCATATCAAGTTGCTTCAAATTATTAAATTCACATATTAAAGTTAATTAACCTTCTTCATCTTACTCAAGTTGATATAAGACCATAACGGCAGTGCATTTGGAAAAAATTCCATAATTTTACATTTAGGTATAAAACCGACTTTCTTGCATGTACACATTTAGAAATCCATATCAAGTTGCTTCAAATTATTAAATTCACATATTAAAGTTAATTAACTTTCACCATCTTACTCAAGTTGACATAAGACCATAACGGCAGTGCATTTGGAAAAAATTCCACAATTTTACATTTAGGTATAAAACCGACTTTCTTGCATGTACACATTTAGAAATCCATATCAAGTTGCTTCAAATTATTAAATTCACATATTAAAGTTAATTAACCTTCTTCATCTTACTCAAGTTGACATAAGACCATAACGGCAGTGCATTTGGAAAAAATTCCATAATTTTACATTTAGGTATAAAACCGACTTTCTTGCATGTACACATTTAGAAATCCATATCAAGTTGCTTCAAATTATTAAAGTCACATATTAAAAATAATTAAACTTCACCATCTTACTCAAGTTGACATAAGACCATAACGGCAGTGCATTTGGAAAAAATCCACAATTTTACATTTAGGTATAAAACCGGCTTTATTGCATGTACACATTTAGAAATCCATATCAAGTTGCTTCAAATTATTAAATTAACATATTAAAGTTAATTAATCTTCTTCATCTTACTGAAGTTGGCATAAAGCCAAGACGGCAGTGCATTTGGAAAATTCCAGAATTTTACATTTAGGTATAAAACCGACTTTCTTGCATGTACACATTTAGAAATCCATATCAAGTTAACTCAAATCATTAGCTTCACATATTAAAGTTAATTAACTCTCACCATCTTACTCAAGTTGACATAAGACCATAACGGCAGTGCATATGGAAAAAATTCCACAACTTTACATTTAGGTATAAAACCGACTTTCTTGCATGTACACATTTAGAAATACACATAAAGTTGCCACAAATAATTAGCTTCACATATTAAAGTTAATTAACCTTCACCATCTTACTCAAGTTGACATCGACCATAACGGCAGTGCATTTGGAAAAAATTCCATAATTTTACATTTAGGTATAAAACCGGCTTTCTTGCATGTACACATTTAGAAATCCATATCAAGTTGCTTCAAATTATTAAATTAACATATTAAAGTTAATTAATTTTCTTCATCTTACTGAAGTTGGCATAAAGCCAAGACGGCAGTGCATTTGGAAAATTCCAGAATTTTACATTTAGGTATAAAACCGACTTTCTTGCATGTACACATTTAGAAATCCATATCAAGTTAACTCAAATCATTAGCTTCACATATTAAAGTTAATTAACCCTCACCATCTTATTCAAGTTGACATAAGACCATAACGGCAGTGCATTTGGAAAAAATCCACAATTTTACATTTAGGTATAAAACCGACTTTCTTGCATGTACACATTTTGAAATCCATATCAAGTTGCTTCAAATTATTAAATTAACATATTAAAGTTAATTAATTTTCTTCATCTTATTGAAGTTGGCATAAAGCCAAGACGGCAGTGCATTTGGAAAATTCCACAATTTTACATTTAGGTATAAAACCGATTTTCTTGCATGTACACATTTAGAAATCCATATCAAGTTGCTTCAAATTATTAAATTCACATATTAAAGTTAATTAACCTTCATCATCTTACTCAAGTTGACATAAGACCATAACGGCAGTGCATTTGGAAAAAATTCCACAATTTTACATTTAGGTATAAAACCGACTTTCTTGCATGTACACATTTAGAAATCCATATCAAGTTGCTTCAAATTATTAAATTCACATATTAAAGTTAATTAACCCTCACCATCTTACTCAAGTTGACATAAGACCATAACGGCAGTGCATTTGGAAAAAATTCCATAATTTTACATTTAGGTATAAAACCGACTTTCTTGCATGTACACATTTAGAAATCCATATCAAGTTGCTTCAAATTATTAAATTCACATATTAAAGTTAATTAATCTTCTTCATCTTACTGAAGTTGGCATAAAGCCAAGACGGCAGTGCATTTGGAAAAAATTCCAGAATTTTACATTTAGGTATAAAGCCGACTTTCTTGCATGTACACATTTAGAAATCCATATCAAGTTAACTCAAATCATTAGCTTCAAATATTCAAGTTAATTAACCCTCACCATCTTATACAAGTTGACGTGACACCATAGCCGCAGTGCATTTGGAAAAAATTCCACAATTTTACATTTAGGTATAAAACCGGCTTTCTTGCATGCACACATCTAGAAATCCATATCAAGTTACTTCAAATTATTAAATTCACATATTAAAGTTAATTAATCTTCTTCATCTTACTGAAGTTGGCATAAAGCCAAGACGGCAGTGCATTTGGAAAAAATTCCATAATTTTACATTTAGGTATAAAACCGACTTTCTTGCATGTACACATTTAGAAATCCATATCAAGTTGCTTCAAATTATTAAATTCACATATTAAAGTTAATTAACCCTCACCATCTTACTCAAGTTGACATAAGACCATAACGGCAGTGCATTTGGAAAAAATTCCACAATTTTACATTTAGGTATAAAACCGACTTTCTTGCATGTACACATTTAGAAATCCATATCAAGTTGCTTCAAATTATTAAATTCACATATTAAAGTTAATTAATCTTCTTCATCTTACTGAAGTTGGCATAAAGCCAAAACGGCAGTGCATTTGGAAAAAATTCCACAATTTTACATTTAGGTATAAAACCGACTTTCTTGCATGTACACATTTAGAAATCCATATCAAGTTGCTTCAAATCATTAGCTTCACATATTAAAGTTAATTAACCCTCACCATCTTACTCAAGTTGACATAAGACCATAACGGCAGTGCATTTGGAAAAAATTCCACAATTTTACATTTAGGTATAAAACCGACTTTCTTGCATGTACACATTTAGAAATCCATATCAAGTTGCTTCAAATTATTAAATTCACATATTAAAGTTAATTAACCCTCACCATCTTACTCAAGTTGACATAAGACCATAACGGCAGTGCATTTGGAAAAAATCCACAATTTTACATTTAGGTATAAAACCGGCTTTCTTGCATGTACACATTTAGAAATCCATATCAAGTTGCTTCAAATTATTAAATTCACATATTAAAGTTAATTAACCCTCACCATCTTACTCAAGTTGACATAAGACCATAACGGCAGTGCATTTGGAAAAAATTCCACAATTTTACATTTAGGTATAAAACCGGCTTTCTTGCATGTACACATTTAGAAATCCATATCAAGTTGCTTCAAATTATTAAATTCACATATTAAAGTTAATTAACCCTCACCATCTTACTCAAGTTGACATAAGACCATAACGGCAGTGCATTTGGAAAAAATTCCATAATTTTACATTTAGGTATAAAACCGACTTTCTTGCATGTACACATTTAGAAATCCATATCAAGTTGCTTCAAATTATTAAATTCACATATTAAAGTTAATTAACCCTCACCATCTTACTCAAGTTGACATAAGACCATAACGGCAGTGCATTTGGAAAAAATTCCATAATTTTACATTTAGGTATAAAACCGACTTTCTTGCATGTACACATTTAGAAATCCATATCAAGTTACTTCAAATCATTAGCTTCACATATTAAAGTTAATTAATTAACCCTCACCATCTTACTCAAGTTGACATAAGACCATAACGGCAGTGCATTTGGAAAAAATTCCATAATTTTACATTTAGGTATAAAACCGACTTTCTTGCATGTACACATTTAGAAATCCATATCAAGTTGCTTCAAATTATTAAACTCACATATTAAAAATAATTAAACCTCACCATCTTACTCAAGTTGACATAAGACCATAACCGCAGTGCATTTGGAAAAAATTCCATAATTTTACATTTAGGTATAAAACCGACTTTCTTGCATGTACACATTTAGAAATCCATATCAAGTTGCTTCAAATTATTAAATTCACATATTAAAGTTAATTAACCCTCACCATCTTACTCAAGTTGACATAAGACCATAACGGCAGTGCATTTGGAAAAAATTCCATAATTTTACATTTAGGTATAAAACCGACTTTCTTGCATGCACACATTTAGAAATCCATATCAAGTTGCTTCAAATTATTAAATTAACATATTAAAGTTAATTAACCTTCACCATCTTACTCAAGTTGACATAAGACCATATCGGCAGTGCATTTGGAAAAAATTCCATAATTTTACATTTAGGTATAAAACCGACTTTCTTGCATGTACACATTTAGAAATCCATATCAAGTTGCTTCAAATTATTAAATTCACATATTAAAAATAATTAACCCTCACCATCTTACTCAAGTTGACATAAGACCATAACGGCAGTGCATTTGGAAAAAATTCCATAATTTTACATTTAGGTATAAAACCGACTTTCTTGCATGTACACATTTAGAAATCCATATCAAGTTGCTTCAAATTATTAAATTCACATATTAAAGTTAATTAACCCTCACCATCTTACTCAAGTTGACATAAGACCATAACGGCAGTGCATTTGGAAAAAATTCCGTAATTTTACGTTTAGGTATAAAACCGACTTTCTGGCATGTACACATTTAAAAATCCATATCAAGTTGCTTCAAATTATTAAATTCACATATTAAAGTTAATTAACCCTCACCATCTTACTCAAGTTGACATAAGACCATAACGGCAGTGCATTTGGAAAAAATTCCGTAATTTTACGTTTAGGTATAAAACCGACTTTCTGGCATGTACACATTTAAAAATCCATATCAAGTTGCTTCAAATTATTAAACTCACATATTAAAAATAATTAAACCTCACCATCTTACTCAAGTTGACATAAGACCATAACCGCAGTGCATTTGGAAAAAATTCCATAATTTTACATTTAGGTATAAAACCGACTTTCTTGCATGTACACATTTAGAAATCCATATCAAGTTGCTTCAAATTATTAAATTCACATATTAAAGTTAATTAAACCTCACCATCTTACTCAAGTTGACATAAGACCATAACCGCAGTGCATTTGGAAAAAATTCCATAATTTTACATTTAAGGTATAAAACCGACTTTCTTGCATGTACAATATTTAGAAAATCCATATCAAGTTGCTTCAAATTAGTTAAATTCACATATTAAA
>NW_024395901.1:0-58339 GCF_016617805.1 Bactrocera tryoni | reverse complement strand
ATGAAGTTGTGATTGCTCCATATACACTGTCGCTATGGCTGTAGGACAACTCTATGACAACTCCAATAACATCAAAGCGGCTAGTTAGCATAAATATGTAAAGTTCATATTCTTACGCATCTTGGTATCGATGGCATAATGTGTATGTACCAAAAAATCGATTCTACACCTTAATATAAGATTTTGAAATTGATCCAAATATACTGTCGCTATTGCTATAGGACAACTCTATGACAACTCCAATAACATCAAAACGGTTAATTAACAGAAATATGTAAAGTTCATATTTTTACGCAACTTGATATCGATTGCTTAATGTGTATGTACCAAAAAATCAATCATGCACCTTAATTTAGGATTGTTAAATTGTTCTAAATACACTGTCGCTATTGCTATAGGACAACTCTATGACAACTCCAATAACATCAAAACGGCTGGTTAGCATAAATATGTAAACTTCATATTTTTACGCAACTTGATATCGATTGCTTAATACGTATGTATAAATTTTCGATTCTTCACCTTAATATAAGCTTGTGAAGTTGTTCCATATACACTGTCGCTATTGCTGTAGGACAACTCTATGACAACTCCAATAACATCAAAACGGCTAGTTAGCATAAATATGTAAAGTTCATATTTTTACGCAACTTGATATCGATTGCATATTGTGTATGTATCAAAAAATCTATTCTGCACCTTAATATAAGATTGTGAAATTGCTCCAAATACACTGTCGCTATGGCTATACGACAACTCTATGACAACTCCAATAACATTAAAACGGCTAGTTAGCATAAATATGTAAAGTTCATATTTTTACGCAACCTGATATCGATTGCATAATGTGTATGTACCAAAAAATCAATTCTACACCTTAATTTAGGATTGTTAAATTGTTCTAAATACACTGTCGCTATTGCTATAGGACAACTCTATGACAACTCCAATAACATCAAAACGGCTAATTTGTATAAATATGTAAAGTTCATATTTTTACGCATCTTGATATCGATTGCATATTGTGTATGTATCAAAAAATCTATTCTGCACCTTAATATAAGATTGTGAAATTGCTCCAAATACACTGTCGCTATGGCTATACGACAACTCTATGACAACTCCAATAACATCAAAACGGCTAGTTAGCATAAATATGTAAAGTTCATATTTTTACGCAACCTGATATCGATTGCTTAATGTGCATGTATCAAAAAATCGATTCTACACCTTAATATAAGCTTGTGAAGTTGATCCATATACACTGTCGCTATTGCTGTAGGACAACTCTATGACAACTCCAATAACATCAAAACGGCTAGTTAGCATAAATATGTAAAGTTCATATTTTTACGCAACTTGATATCGATTGCTTAATGTGTATGTACCAAAAAATCGGTTCTACACCTTAATATAAGATTGTGAAATTGCTCCAAATACACTGTCGTTATGGCTTTACGACAACTCTATGAAAGCTCCAATAACATCAAAACGGCTAGTTAGCATAAATATGTAAAGTTCATATTTTTACGCAACCTGATATCGATTGCTTAATGTGCATGTATCAAAAAATCGATTCTACACCTTAATATAAGCTTGTGAAGTTGATCCATATACACTGTCGCTATTGATGTAGGACAACTCTATGACAACTCCAATAACATCAAAACGGCTAGTTAGCATAAATATGTAAAGTTCATATTTTTACGCAACTTGTTTTCGATTGCATAATGTGTATGTACTATAAAATCGGTTCTACACCTTAATATTAGATTGTGAAATTGCTCCAAATACACTGTCGCTATTGCTGTAGGACAACTCTATGACAACTCCAACAACATCAAAACGGCTAGTTAGCATAAATATGTAAAGTTCATATTTTTACGCAACTTGATATCAATTGCTTAATGTGTATGTATCAAAAAATCGATTCTACACCTTAATATAAGATTGTGAAATTGCTCCAAATACACTGTCGCTATGGCTATACGACAACTCTATGACAACTCCAATAACATCAAAACGGCTAGTTAGCATAAATATGTAAAGTTCATATTTTTACGCAACTTGATATCGATTGCTTAATGTGTATGTATCAAAATCTCGATTCTACTCCTTAATATAAGCTTGTGAAGTTGATCCATATACACTGTCGCTATTGCTGTAGGACAACTCTATGACAAACCCAATAACTTCAAAACGGCTAGTTAGCATAAATATGTAAAGTTCATATTTTTACGCATCTTGATATCGATAGCTTAATGTTAGTGTATCAAAAAATCGATTCTTCACCTTAATATAAGATTGTGAAATTGCTCCAAATACACTCTCGCTATGGCTATACGACAACTCTATGACAACTCCAATAACATCAAAACGGCTAGTTAGCATAAATATGTAAAGTTCATATTTTTACGCAACTTGATAATGATTGCTTAATGTGTATGTACCAAAAAATCGATTCTACACCTTAATATAAGATTGTGAAATTGTTCCAAATACACTGTCGCTATTGCTATAGGACAACTCTATGACAACTCCAATAACATCAAAACAGCTAGTTAGCATAAATATGTAAAGTTCATATTTTTACGCAACTTGATAATGATTGCTTAATGTGTATGTACCAAAAAATCGATTCTACACCTTAATATAAGATTGTGAAATTGATCCAAATACACTGTCGCTATGGCTATACGACAACTCTATGAAAGCTCCAATAACATCAAAACGGCTAAATAGCATAAATATGTAAAGTTCATATTTTTACGCATCTTGATAATGATTGCTTAATGTGTATGTACCAAAAAATCGATCCTACACCTTAATAAAAGATTATGAAATTGCTCCAAGTACACTGTCGCTATGGCTATGCGACAACTCTGTGACAACTCCAACAACATCAAAACGGTTAGTTAGCATAAATATGTAAAGTTCATATTTTTACGCAACTTAATAAAGATTGCTTAATGTGTATGTACTAAAAAATCGGTTCCACACCTTAGCATAAGATTGTGAAATTGCTCCAAATACACTGCCGCTATGGCTATACGACAACTCTATGACAACTCCAATAACATCAAAACGGCTAGTTAGCATAAATATGTAAAGTTCATATCTTTACGCTACCTGATATCGATTGCTTAATGTGTATGTATGTATAAAAAATCAATTCAACACCTTAATTTAGGATTGTTAGATTGTTCCAAATACATTGTCTCTATTGCTATAGGACAACTCTATGACAACTCCAATAACATCAAAACGGCTAGTTAGCATAAATATGTAAAGTTCATATTTTTACGCAACTTGATAAAGATTGCTTAATGTGTATGTACCAAAAAATCGATTCTACACCTTAATATAAGATTGTGAAATTGATCCAAATACACTGTCGCTATGCCTATACGACAACTCCATGACAACTCCAATAACATCAAAACGGCTAATTAACAGAAATATGTAAAGTTCATATTTTTACGCAACTTGATATCGATTGCTTAATGTGTATGTACTAAAAAATCGGTTCTACACCTTAATATAAGATTGTGAAATTGCTCCAAATACACTGTCGCTATGGCTATACGACAACTCTATGACAACTCCAATAACATCAAAACGGCTAGTTAGCATAAATATGTAAAGTTCATATTTTTACGCAACTTGATATCGATTGCTTAATGTGTATGTATCAAAAAATCGATTCTACACCTTAATATAAGATTGTGAAATTGTTCCAAATACACTGTCGTTATTGCCATAGGGCAACTCTATGACAACTCCAATAACATCAAAACGGCTAGTTAGCATAAATATGTAAAGTTCATATTTTTACGCAACTTAATAAAGATTGCTTAATGTGTATGTACCAAAAAATCGATTCTACACCTTAATATAAGATTGTGAAATTGCTCCAAATACACTGTCGCTATGGCTATACGACAACTCTATGACAACTCCAATAACATCAAAACGGCTAGTTAGCATAAATATGTAAAGTTCATATTTCTACGCAACTTGATATCGATTGCTTAATGTGTATGTACCAAAAAATCGATTCTACACCTTAATATAAGATTAAGAAATTGCTCCAAATACACTGTCGCTATGGCTATACGACAACTCTATGACAACTCCAACAACATCAAAACGGCTAGTTAGCATAAATATGTAAAGTTCATATTTTTACGCATCTTGATATCGATTGCTTAATGTGTATGTACTAAAAATCGATTCTACACCTTAATATAAGATTGTGAAATTGTCCAAATACATTGTCGCTATGGCTATAGGACAACTGTATGACAACTCCAATAACAAATAATATGTAAAGTTCATATTTTTACGCAACTTGATATCGATTGCTTAATGTGTATGTACCAAAAAATCGATTCTGCATCTTAAAATAAGATTGTGAAATTGATCCAAATACACTGTCGCTATGGCTATGAGACATTTCTATGACAACTCCAATAAAATCAAAACGGCTAGTTAGCATAAATATGTAAAGTTCATATTTTTACGCATCTTGATATCGATTGCTTAATGTGTATGTACCAAAAAATCGATTCTACACCTTAATATAAGATTAAGAAATTGCTCCAAATACACTGTCGCTATGGCTATACGACAACTCTATGACAACTCCAATAACATCAAAACGGCTAGTTAGCATAAATATGTAAAGTTCATATTTTTACGCAACTTGATAACGATTGCTTAATGTGTTTGTATCAAAAAATCGATTCTACACCGTAACATAAGATTGTGAAATTGTTTTAAATATACTATCATTATTGCTATACGACAACTCTATGACATCTCCAATAACATCAAAACGGCTAGTTAGCATAAATATGTAAAGTTCATATTTTTACGCAACTTGATATCGATTGCTTAATGTGTATGTACTAAAAAATCGATTCTACACCTAAATATAAGATTGTGAAATCGCTCCAAAGACACTGTCGTTATCGCTATACGACAACTCTATGACAACTCCAATAACATCAAAACGGCTAGTTAGCATAAATATGTAAAGTTCATATTTTTACGCAACTTGATATCGATTGCTTAATGTGTATGTATCAAAAAATCCATCCTACAACTTAATATAAGATTGTGAAATTGTTCCAAATACACTGTCGCTATTGCTATAGGACAACTCTATGACAACTCCAATAACATCAAAACGGCTAGTTAGCATAAATATGTAAAGTTCATATTTTTACGCAACTTGATATCGATTGCTTAATGTGTATGTACCAAAAAATCGATTCTACACCTTAATATAAGATTGTGAAATTGATCCAAATACACTGTCGCTATGGCTATACGACAACTCTATGACAACTCCAATAACATCAAAACGGCTAATTAACAGAAATATGTAAAGTTCATATTTTTACGCATCTTGATATCGATTGCTTAATGTGTATGTACTAAAAAATCGATTCTACACCTTAATATAAGATTGTGAAATTGATCCAAATACACTGTCGCTATGGCTATACGACAACTCCATGACAACTCCAATAACATCAAAACGGCTAATTAACAGAAATATGTAAAGTTCATATTTTTACGCATCTTGATATCGATTGCTTAATGTGTATGTACCAAAAAATCGATTCTACACCTTAATATAAGATTGTGAAATTGATCCAAATACACTGTCGCTATGGCTATACGACAACTCTATGACAACTCCAATAACATCAAAACGGCTAATTAACAGAAATATGTAAAGTTCATATTTTTACGCATCTTGATATCGATTGCTTAATGTGTATGTACTAAAAAATCGATTCTACACCTTAATATAAGATTGTGAAATTGTTCCAAATACACTGTCGCTATGGCTATACGACAACTCTATGACAACTCCAATAACATAAAAACGGCTAATTAACAGAAATATGTAAAGTTCATATTTTTACGCATCTTGATATGGATTGCTTAATGTGTATATATGTACTAAAAAATCAATTATACACCTTAATTTAGGATTGTTAAGTTGTTCCAAATACACTGTCGCTATGGCTATACGACAACTCTATGACAACTCCAATAACATCAAAACGGCGAGTTAGCATAAATATGTAAAGTTCATATTTTTACACAACTTGATATCGATTGCTTAATGTGTATGTACCAAAAAATCGATTCTACACCTTAATATAAGATTGTTAAATTGTTCCAAATACACTGTCGCTATGGCTATACGACAACTCTATGACAACTCCAATAACATCAAAACGGCGAGTTAGCATAAATATGTAAAGTTCATATTTTTACGCAACTTGATATCGATTGCTTAATGTGTATGTATCAAAAAATCGATTCTACACCTTAATATAAGATTGTGAAATTGTTCCAAATACACTGTCGCTATTGCTATAGGGCAACTCTATGACAACTCCAATAACATCAAAACGATTAATTAGCATAAATATGTAAAGTTCATATTTTTACGCAACTTGGTATCGATTGCTTAATGTGTATGTACTAAAACATCGGTTCTACACCTTAATATAAGATTGTGAAATTGCTCCAAATACACTGTCGTTATGGCTATACGACAACTCTATGACAACTCCAATAACATCAAAACGGCTAGTTAGCATAAATATGTAAAGTTCATATTTTTACGCAACTTGATAACGATTGCTTAATGTGTATGTACCAAAAAATCGATTCTACACCTTAATATAAGATTTTGAAATTGATCCAAATACACTGTCGCTATGGCTATACGACAACTCCATGACAACTCCAATAACATCAAAACGGTTAATTAACAGAAATATGTAAAGTTCATATTTTTACGCAACTTGGTATCGATTGCTTAATGTGTTTGTACCAAAAAATCGATTCTACACCTTAATATAACATTGTGAAATTGATTCAAATACACTGTAGCTATGGCTATACGACAACTCTATGACAACTCCAATAACATCAAAACGGCTAGTTAGCATAAATATGTAAAGTTCATATTTTTACGCAACTTGGTATCGATTGCTTAATGTGTATGTACCAAAAAATCGATTCTACACCTTAATATAAGATTTTGAAATTTATCCAAATACACTGTCGCTATTGCTATATGACAACTCTATGACAACTCCAATAACATCAAAACGGCTAGTTAGCATAAATATGTAAAGTTCATATTTTTACGCAACTTGATATCGATTGCTTAATGTGTATGTACTAAAAAATCGGTTCTACACCTTAATATAAGATTGTGAAATTGCTCCAAATACACTGTCGCTATTGCTATAGGACAACTCTATGACAACTCCAATAACATCAAAACGGCTAGTTAGAATAAATATGTAAAGTTCATATTTTTACGCAACTTGATATCGATTGCATAATGTGTATGTACCAAAAAATCAATTCTACACCTTAATTTAAGATTGTTAAATTGTTCCAAATACATTGTCGCTATTGCTATACGACAACTCTATGACAACTCCAATAACATCGAAACCGCTAATTAGCATAAATATGTAAAGTTCAAATTTTTACGCAACCTGATATCGATTGTGTTGTGAAACTTACTTTTACCGGAGGGAGCCGGAATAAATAAAATACTTTGGTTAAAGTTCATGTGACCGTTCACATCAATTGTTTATTAAGAACTAACAAATTGGATTACAAAAATCTTAAACGTAACCGAAAAACGTTGTTGTTGAAAGGGGAAAACTATGGCCATCCCTGGTTGCCAGATTCTTTTTTCTTTTCAATATCAAAAATTATTGTTTCATTTCAAGTAATTCAATTATTTTTCATGTTTTGATATACACAGATTTTTAGTCAAAATATCTGCCGGCATATTATCTGTACTTAAATATTTTAAATCAGTTACATTATTTTTTACAAGTTGTCGTATATAATGAAATTTTATATCAATATGCTTACTTCGATTGTGGTAAACTGGATTCTGCGCTAAATGTTGTGAACTCAGATTATCACCATACATTACGAACGCACCCTTGCTATTGTAGCAATCCATTTCATGCAACAAATGTTTTCAAATAAACTGCCTCTTTGGCTGCCGCCGATAACGCCATGTATTCAGCGTCGGTACTGCTTAGAGCAACAGTTACCTGTTTCTTACTCTCCCAAGAAAATACACAACATTCTAGAGTGAAGGCATAGCCGGTATAGGACCTTCTGTCATCTACGCTGCTGCCACAATCTGCATCTAAGAAGCCCTCTGCTTGTTTACCCGTCTTTCTGAAATGAAGCTTTAAAGTTTTCGTTGCAGAAAGATACCTTAGTTAATGCTTTGCCGCTGCCTCATGCTCGATATGAGGATCGCAATTTCTTTGCGCCAACTTGCTGACTGAATGTAAGATGTCGGGTCTTGTCGTTACTGCTAAATACATCAACGCGCCAATAAAAGACTGGTATTCTGTAGCATTCACTCTTTCGCATTCAATTGTAGAACATTGAATCTTGAAATCAGGATCAAGTGGAGTAGATGCCCCACGACACTGTTTCATACCATACTGCTTCAACAAATTTTGTACGTATTGAGAGTGACCAACAGACATATCGCCTACGCTGCCAACACGTTCAATCTCCATTCCAAGAAAATGTTGTATTGTGGCTTTGTCAACAATATCGAAACTCTCAGCGATTTGTCTCTTTATCGCCAATAGGTCTGTCTCGCTCGAACTTGCCACGATAATGTCGTCAACGTAAACAGCAATGAAGTGGCTCATTCTGGCACTGCTTAAAAGCAATGGATTTTAAAGTGGTGTCCAATTTACGGTTCCATTCTCTGCCAGACTGCTTTAAACCATATATTGCTTTCTTTAATTTTAGCACACATTTGGGATATTTGGAATCGATAAACCCTTCTGGTTGTTCCATATACACCTCATCGTCAATCTCGCTGTTAAGGTACGCCGTTGATACATCCAGTTGATGCAAAAGTAGTTCCTTTTCAGCTGCCAATGCAAACAGCATCCGTATAGTAGCATAACGTACAACAGGGGAAAATGTTTCATTGTAATCAATGCCATACCGCTGGCTACACCCCTTTGCAACTAACCTCGCTTTGCTCGCTTTGTATCGCTCAATGTTTCCATGTTTGTCTCTTTTTTCATTAAAAACCTATTTACAAGGAATTTTTCGTTTTCCAATTGGCAAATCGGTTAATGCCCATGTTTGGTTTCTAATAAGCGATTCGTATCCTCTGTTCATAGCCTCTTGCCAGCGTTTACAATTCTTGCTTGACATTGCTTCTTTTACAGTGTTCGGTATCTTGACACTGCTATCAGCTAGATTTACCTTATGAAATTGTTTGCTCGGACGGCCTGGTTTGCCAGTACGAAGAATTTTCATTCTACCTCTTCTTCGTTTTTCGTTTGCATTGTTCTCACTTGTACTATCATATATGATCTCGTTATCGTCCTGTACTTCAAGTTCTTCACCTGTTTCATTTTCTGCTTCTGAAGCTGTTTCATATTGCTCCTCCTCAAGATGATTCGCCTCTCTTTCAGCGCTTACAGTTTCTTCACCATACGACTTTGGTACTGTTTCTATTTCGACTAGAACTCGTTCTGCTTCTTTTTCTCGTACGCTTCCTGTCGTAGATTCATCAAAGATGACATCTCGCTTCTCAACTATTCGCCTCTCACTGCAATCGTACAAACGATACGCTTTTGCTGTCAATGAGTAACCAACAAATGTGTACTCTTTACCCTTTTCGCGAAACTTATTGTGTTGATTTTTAATTAGACCAACTGCTTTTGAACCAAATATTCTCATATGTCGTACATTTGGCTTATAGCCCGTCCAAACTTCGTATGGTGTTTTATCGCCAAGTGGTCTAGTCACTGAACGATTTCGAATATAGACTTCAGTTGGCACAGCTTCAGTCCATAACGACTCACAGAGTCCAGCCTGCACAAGCATACTGCGAGCCATCTCTACGATCGTACGATTCGCGCGTTCCGCTACTCCGTTCTGTTGAGGCGTATAGGGGACTGTCAACTGTCTTTGTATACCACTTGCGTTAAGAAAATCATCGAACTCACGGTTGACATACTCAGTGCCATTGTCAGTTCTTAACACCTTAATTAGTTTCTCTGTTTGACTTTCTACTAGACTTTTAAACAATTTGAATTTCTCTAGTACCTCATTTTTATGTTTCAAAAAATAAACAAACATGCGTTTAGATTTGTCGTCTATAAAAGTTGTAAAATAACGCGCACCACCCAGAGACACTTTTGGCATAGGCCAACATACATCTGAATGAATTATGTCTAACAAATTCAACGAGCTATGCCCACTGTTTTGTGGAAACGGCTTTGAGCTTATTTTTGTTTTAATACACACGTCACAGTTTATGGTTTTTGGTACATTTTTTAAATCTAACCCATTCACCATTTTCTTATTAAACTGTTCTCTTAGGCTTGAAAAATTCAAGTGTCCATAGCGTTTATGTCAAGTCATAAAATTCTCTTCTGCCACACTGAAACAAGAATGCTCACTCTTGCAATTAAATATATATAGATTAGTTTTCTTTGGAGGTTTTAACACAATCTTGGAATTTTGATTTCTTATTATCGCACAGTCACTTTCAAAAAAAAACAGTTTCACCATTGGCAATTGCTTTTCCAACCGATATGAAATTCCCCGCCATAGTCGGCACATATAAATATAATAATAATATAAAAATATATTTTAAATATATTTTGCAATTTGCTTTTATTTCGACTGTTTCTACACCTACCGCGTCTACGTAATTGTCCGATGCTAGCATCACTCTCTCTTTACTTTGTCTAAGAGAAACAAACATACTTCGCTCACTGCATATGTGAGTGGACGCACCACTATCAATGCACCGCGATGATCTTCTGAAACCCGACACATCTGTCGCCGCTAGCACTGCAAATGAACCCTTCTCATTATAACCGATGTTTTTGTCCTTTTTCGGCGCTTTACATTTTGAGGCCATATGCCCCCGCCAGCCACAGTTGAAACACTTTCCGCTGAACTGTTTCTTCGATGTATTATTTTCCCCTTTGGAATTTGCGAGAAAGGCTTGCTGACTGACTACTCCAATGCTTTCCTTTTCTTTTTCAGATTGTCTGTCGTACTCTTTCAATAGCTTCACTTTTATTATTTCAAACGTTGGGAATGAAACACGCGTTTCCATCGCAATGATGAAATTCTCGAAATTTCTCGACAAACTGGATAATAGAATGATAACCAGCAGCTCATAACTTAACTATATGTCTAGCTCAGCTAACTTGTCTGAAGCACTAACAAACTCCTGTATATGTTGAGCCAGTGACACACCTTCAGTCATACTAAGGCTGAGTGGCCGTTTATATCGGGTGATTTTTTAAGAGCTTGATAACTTTTTTTAAAAAAAAAAACGCATAAAATTTGCAAAATCTCATCGGTTCTTTATTTGAAACGTTAGATTGGTTCATGACATTTACTTTTTGAAGATAATTTCATTTAAATGTTGACCGCGGCTGCGTCTTAGGTGGTCCATTCGGAAAGTCCAATTTTGGGCAACTTTTTCGAGCATTTCGGCCGGAATAGCCCGAATTTCTTCGGAAATGTTGTCTTCCAAAGCTGGAATAGTTGCTGGCTTATTTCTGTAGACTTTAGACTTGACGTAGCCCCACAAAAAATAGTCTAAAGGCGTTAAATCGCATGATCTTGGTGGCCAACTTACGGGTCCATTTCTTGAGATGAATTGTTCTCCGAAGTTTTCCCTCAAAATGGCCATAGAATCGCGAGCTGTGTGGCATGTAGCGCCATCTTGTTGAAACCACATGTCAACCAAGTTCAGTTCTTCCATTTTTGGCAACAAAAAGTTTGTTAGCATCGAACGATAGCGATCGCCATTCACCGTAACGTTGCGTCCAACAGCATCTTTGAAAACATACGGTCCAATGATTCCACCAGCGTACAAACCACACCAAACAGTGCATTTTTCGGGATGCATGGGCAGTTCTTGAACGGCTTCTGGTTGCTCTTCACCCCAAATGCGGCAATTTTGCTTATTTACGTAGCCATTCAACCAGAAATGAGCCTCATCGCTGAACAAAATTTGTCGATAAAAAAGCGGATTTTCTGCCAACTTTTCTAGGGCCCATTCACTGAAAATTCGACGTTGTGGCAGATCGTTCGGCTTCAGTTTTTTGGTAATAAAATTCAATGATTTGCAAGCGTTGCTCGTTAGTAAGTCTATTCATGATGAAATCTCAAAGCATACTGAGCATATTTCTCTTTGACACCATGTCTGAAATCCCACGTGATCTGTCAAATACTAATGCATGAAAATCCTAACCTCAAAAAAATCACCCGATATAAGCTTACTTTTCGTATTGGACCACTGGGCTTATACACATTTTTTAACTTTTTCCACGCTTCTAATGCACTGGTACAATTCTTTACGTACCCTAATTGTGATGATTTTACACTTAACATAATTGTTGCCAAAGCCTTCTCGTTTTCGACTTTCCACTTGACCAACAATAGCGCATCCTCTGGTTTAGCAAAATAACCACTAACCACAGTCCAAATATCTGCGTGCACCAAAACACATTGCATTTGTATGCACCACGTATCATAGTTGGTATCATCCAACTTTTCCATTTGATATAACGAACTCATATTGTATTTTTTAAAGTGACGAACAATTTACGCGACGCACGCAAAACCTAATCACTTGTATATAGTTTTTATTTAATTCCGACGTAGGCCCTGGGCCCATAACCTGTTGTAAGACTTACTTTTACCGGAGGGAGCCAGAATAAATAAAATACTTTGGTTAAAGTTCATGTGACCTTTCACATCCTTTTCTTCTTCTGTCTACAAATGCGTCTCGCTTCCCTCTTCAACTCTCGGTATCTATCCCATCCCGCACGTGTAGTGGTCGATCGTAACGTTGCGAGGTAGGCAGCCTGTTTTCTCTCCGCTGCGACACGGCACTCCTCGTCGTACCAGCTGTTCTTTTGCACTTTCCGAAAACCAATGGTTTCGGTTGCAGCTGTACGTAAGGAGTTTGAAATGCCGTCCCACAGTTCCCTTATACCGAGTTGTTGACGAGTGCTCTCAGAGAGCAGGAGTGCAAGCCGAGTAGAAAATCGTTCGGCTGTCTGTTGTGATTGCAGCTTCTCGACGTCGAACCTTCCTTGTGTTTGGTGGCGCGCGTTTTTTGCCTCACAGAGGCGGGTGCGAATCTTAGCTGCAACAAGATAGTGGTCCGAGTCGATGTTAGGACCTCGGAGCGCACGCACATCTAAAACACTGGAGACGTGTCTTCCGTCTATCACAACATGATCGATCTGGTTGGTAGTTTTTCGATCCGGAGACAGCCAGGTAGCTTGATGAATCTTCTTATGCTGGAATCTAGTACTACAGATAACCATATTCCGGGCCCCGGCGAAGCCAACCAGCCTCAACCCATTTAGGGATGTTTCGTCGTGGAGGCTGAATTTACCGTCCGTAGTGCCAAATATACCTTCTCTGCCCACCCTGGCGTTAAAGTCGCCAAGCACGATTTTGACATCGTGGCGGGGGCAGCTCTCTTAAGCGCGCTCCAAGCGCTCATAGAAGGCATCTTTGGTCACATCGTCCTTCTCTTCCGTCGGGGCGTGGGCGCAAATCAGCGATATGTTGAAGAACCTCGCTTTGATGCGGATTGTGGCTAGACGTTCATTCACCGCAGTGAATGATAGTACTCGGCGACGGAGTCTCTCTCCTACCACGAATCCTATACCAAACTTGCGCTCCTTTATATGGCCACGATAGTAAATGTCACAAGGACCTACTCGTCTCTGTCCTTGTCCCGTCCATCGCATTTCTTGGACGGCGGTGATGTCAGCCTTTGTCTTTACGAGGACATCAACCAGCTGGGCAGCGGCACCTTCCCAATTAAGGGACCGGACATTCCAGGTGCATGCCCTTAA
This sequence comes from Bactrocera tryoni, assembly GCF_016617805.1. Lineage (NCBI taxonomy): Eukaryota > Metazoa > Arthropoda > Insecta > Diptera > Tephritidae > Bactrocera > Bactrocera tryoni. The sequence goes on along the minus strand of NW_024395901.1, from coordinate 44,384 downwards.
TTCGTAGTCCTTATTTCGTTTGCCATGGTCGTCATCAAAAGGGGGGTCTCTCATCCGAGGCTGGTTGTAGCTCTTCACTGGGGATGTTTTTTACGTGGCGGGTCCCAAACCCAGCGCACAACCCTTGTAGGGAATGTTTCGCCTTCTCACTTTAGCTCGCCTTCGAACGGATGTTCTTAGGCTACCCAGAGGATACTTGGTCAAAGACCGGAAGTATTGAGCTGCTTGAGCCATGTGTAAAAGAATCGTTTCTGGCCACTCCCAAGTGAATGGCGATCAGAGAACTTTCCTCACTTGCGTGAACTTCTACACATGACTCCACATCATGTGGATGTACTAGAAAATAGATTTTACACCTCAATATAAAATAATGGAATTTTTCCAAATTCACTGATGTTATGGCTTTACGACAACTCCAATAATATTAAAACGGCCGATTAGCATAAATATGTCAAGCTCATATTTTTGCGCAACTTGATGTCGATTGTTGAATATGTATGTACTAAAAAATCGATTTTACACCTAAATATGAGATTGTTCCAAATGCATTACGGTTACACCTTTACGAAAACTCCTTATAACATCAAAACGGCTAATTGACATAAATATGTAAAGTTCATAATTCTACGCAACTTGGTGGCGATTGATAAATGTGTATGTAATAAAAAATTAATTTTACACCTAAATATGAGATTGTGGAATTTTTTCAAATTCACTGATGTTATGGCTTTACGACATTTCCAATAACATCAAAACGGCTGATTAGCATAAATGTGTAAAACTCATATTTTTACGCAGCTTGATATCGATTGTTCAACATGTGTGTACTAGAAGAAAGATTTTCTGCCTTGATATAAAATTATGGAATTTTTCCAAATTCACTGACTTTATTATTTTACGACAACTCTATGACAACTCCAATAATATCAAATCGGCTGATTAGCATAAATATGTAAAGCTTATATCTTTACGCGAGCTGATATCGATTGCCAAAGGTGTACGTACTAGAAAATCGATTTTACACCTAAATATTAAATTGTGGAATTTTTCCAAATTCACTGATGTTATGGCTTTACGACCACTCTATGACAACTCCAATAAAATCAAAACGGCTAAGAAGCATAAATATGTAAAGCTCATATTTTTGCGCAACTTGATATCGATTGTTGAATATGTAAGTACAAAAAAATCCATTTTACACTCAAATAAGAGATTGTTCCAAATGCATTACGGTTATACCTTTATGAAAGATCCATATGACATCAAAACGGCTAATTAACATACATAAATATGTAAAGTTCATATTTCTACGCAACTTGGTAGCGATTGCTAAATGTGTATGTAGAAAAATCGATTTTACACCTTAATATGAGATTTGCGGAATTTTTCCAAATTCACTGATGTTATGGCTTTGCGACAACTCTATGACAACCCCAATAACATCAAAACGGCTAATTAGCATAAATATGTAAAGCTTATTTTTTACGCAGCTTAATATCGACTGTTGAACATTTATGTACTAGAAGAAAGATTTTCTGCCTTTATATGAAATTGTTGAATTTTTCCAAATTCACTGACGTTATGGTTTTACGACAACTCTATGACAACTCCAATAATATCAAATCGGCTGATTAGCTTAAATATGTAAAGGTTATATCTTTACGCGAGTTGATATCGATTGCTAAAAGTGTACGTACTAGAAAATTGATTTTACACCTATATATGAGATTGTAGAATTTTTTCATATTCACTTATGTTAAGGCTTTACGACAACTCTATGACAACTCCAATAACATCAAAACGGCTGATTAGCATAAATATGTAAAACTCATATTTTTGCGCAACTCGATATCGATTGTTGAATTTGTATGTACTAAAAAATCGATTTTGCACCTCAACATGAGATTTTTCCAAGTGCATTTATGAAAACTCCAATAACATCAAAACGGCTATTTAGAATAAATATGAAAATTTAATATTTTTACGCAACTTGATATCGATTGCTAAATGTGTATGTAATAAAAAATAATTTTACACTTAAATAGGAGATTGTGGAATTTTTTCAAATTCATTGATGTTATGGCTTTGCGACAACTCTACGACAACTCCAATAACATCAAAACGGCTGATTAGCATAAATATGTAGGTAGGTAGGTAGGAGTGCAGCCCTATCGGGCTCAATTAGCACTTGATGTGCCATTTTGATACACTATTCGTAGAAACTTTTGTATCTGCTATTACGTTTCACTTTTTCTCTCAAACCATTTTTAGGTTTCGATGAAACTACTTATGTCCGATATGCTTTTGGTGGAAATCCATTCAAGGTTTGGTGCTTGGTGGATTCCGAGTGTATTGTGTCGGATCTGTGCTAGAGCTGGGCATTCGCAGAGAAAGTGGAAGATTGTTTCCTTGTTCCCTGCTACTCCGCAGCCACGGCAGATATCGTTGTAGGGCACACCCATTTTGGACGCATGTTCCCCAAATGGCCAGTGCCCTGTGGTAGTAACTGTTATTCTGTAAATACTTTTTCTTGACCTATTTAATAAGTCATTGGTTCTTTTACTGTCATATGTTGGTCATAATTGTTTTGTTATGACGCATTTTTTAATGTTTTTCCGCCTGTTGTTTGCAATTTGTTGGAATTGTCTATTGATCTCTCCTTTTATCGATCCTAGCGGGCTTGGTATTTGCTTCGCTTCGGATTCATTGAGGAAAGCTCCTGCCTTTGCCAACTCGCCTGCTTTTTCGTTACCAAATATGTTCCTGTGGCCGGGAACCCAGATCAAGTTTAGTTGGAGCTTGTCTTTTATTGAGCTTAGTGCTCTCTTGCAGTTGTGAACCATACTGGAATTTGTCATGGGTGAAGACAATGCCAGAAGGGCCGCCTGGCTGTCCGTAAATATAGTTGCGTTATGTATATTCCCGTGGTTTTCTAATAGAACTTCGCAGGCTTTTTCTATGCCTAGTACTTCTGCTTGGAAGATGCTAGCCGAGTTCGGTAGACGTATAGAGAGAGATATGCCTAGCTTAGCGGAGAATACCCCCGTGCTTACTCCGCAGTACATTTTGGACCCGTCGGTATAGACTGAGATGGTATCTTCCTCTACTATTGAACCTCTTCTCCATTCTCGTCTAGATGGGATCCTCACCTGGAAGTGTCTATTGAAATCCAGCTTTGGGAGAATGTAGTCTGATTTGTTAGTGGTGAGCTTCTTTAGAATTACACTGTGTCCGTAGTTCTGCTGATTCCAACCTCCCAATTCTTTTATTCTTATCGCCGCAATAGCTGCTGTTTTGTGAATAAAAATGTCCATTGGTAGTTGATGCAGGATCACATTGAGCGCATCAGTCGGACATGACCTGATTGCATCCGTAACACCCGCACATGCTGCTCTTTGTTTTCCATTTAATTTTCTAATGTTGTATTGTTTGTTTAGCGCTGGCCACCACACCAGAGCTCCATATGTAAGTATAGGTCTTATGACAGCCGTATACATCCACATGATTATGCTTGGTTTAAGGCCCCAATTCCTGTTGACGATTTTCTTATAAGTATAGTAGGCCATGAAAGCTTTGTTTATTCTTTTTTCTATATTTATTTTCCAGGACAGTTTGGTGTCAATCTCCACCCTCAAGTATTTAGCTGTGGGGGATAGAGTGAGTGTTGTACCGTTTAGTACCGGAAGTTGGAACTGAGGTATTTTGGTTCTGCTTGTGAATAGCATCAGTTCTGTTTTGTTCGGGTTAACTCCTAGACCATTGTTCTTAGCCAATAAGTTTAACCTACGAAGTGCTCTTTCCATAATCTCGCTGACTGTTGAAGGAAACATACTTGAAACCAACAACACTATATCGTCTGCATACGCTACAGCTTTCACTCCTCCACCGTTTAGTTGGAGTAGTATTTCGTTCAGCACTGCAACCCATAGAAGCGGAGAGAGGACCCCCCCTTGAGGCGTCCCTCTACTCACATAGCTTGTTTGTGTTGCAGCGCCGTTTGAAGCTATAATCTTCCTATTCTCAAGCATCGATAGTATCCAGCTGCACACAGTGTCGTCTATGCCACCATGTGCCAGAGAGTTAATTATCGCATTTACTTCTATGTTGTTGAAGGCGCCCTCTATGTCTAGAAATGCAGCCATGGTGTATTGTTTGTGGTGTAGTGATTTTTCGATTACACTTATCACCTCGTGAAGGGCGGTTTCGGTTGATCGGCCCTTCATGTACGCATGTTGGGACTTCGATATCTTCTCCGCCATTATTGTTCTTACGTGTAGATCTATTAGCCTTTCTAGTACCTTCAGCATCAAGGAGGTAAGGCTTATAGGTCTAAAATCTTTGGCATTCTCGTGTGTTCTTCTGCCTGGTTTCGGAAGGGACACAACTTTACTCCTTTTCCAACTTCTTGGGATGTAAGATAGTTGAATGCTAGCCTTGTATATAGTTTCAAGCCTTAGAACCATTGGTTCTACCAGGTTTTGCAGCATTATGGGCATAATCCCGTCAGGACCTGCCACTTTAAATGGTACAAAACTATTAATGGCATATTTGATTTTTCTTTTGTCTACTATTTGGATTCGATAGTCTGCGTTCGGCGGTGGTTCTGGTTGAACCCTCGTTGAAGGTGTTTGCTGACTCCCGGGGAAGTGCGTTGTGATTAGTACCTCCAGAGACTCTTTTGCCGAGGAGGTCCAATCACTTTCCTCAGCCCTAATGTAGGCAGTATTAATATGATCTTTGGATAGCATTTTACTCAGCCTAGCGGCTTCTCTGCAACTTTTTATCGATGTGCAGAAAGATTGCCATGAGTCCTTTTTAGCTTTCCTGACTGCTTTTTTGTATTCTTTCGTATAGTCTTTATATGGGTGCCAGATTTTGGTTCTAAAACTCTCAATGAAAGTTTTCCTTAGTTTTGTTATCAAGCTCTTGAATTCACTGTTCCACCAAGGAAGAGACATTCTCTTTTTCAAAACAGTTAGCGGAGTAGATTTATTAAAAGTTGTGGTTAAGATTTTTTCCAACTTCTCTACTTCTGAATCTAATTCCTCAGGATTTCTGATACTCTTGTTGCCTCCCTTTTGAAGGCATTTTCTTGCTATACTGGTAAATTTTCCGCATGCCGTTCTTCTAGGGTTCCGGTATGTGAGAGGCGCACTGTAATTCTCGCGGATGCTGAAGAGTATCCAAGAGTGATCCGACATGGAAGGCTCATCGAATACCCTACAGTTATCCACAACGAGACTGTCTGTGTCTGTTGATAGCGTGAGGTCAAGCACTTCCTCCTACCCCGGAAACCTATCCGAGCTTGGGAAAATAAATGTTGGCTTATCGCCCTTGTTGCAAATACTTAGATTACTATTCAAAATATACTGCAAGAGTGACTCACCTCTGGTGTTTATATTGGAGCTACCCCATACGCATCTCGGGTTTCTTCGATGCCCACATTCCTTAGCAACTGGCCGGCATCGTCGGCCTGTTCCGTGTCGTCTTCGTCAGCCGCTTTGTCGCCTTGGAAGATTTTTAGTCTGGCCTTGCGGATTCCGAAGCTGTTTTGTAGTCAGTCTTCTTGAGAGCCTCAATGAACTCATCGCAAAAGGGGCATTAGTATTGGTCTGCTTGCTTTATTTGGTTTTTCCTCCTTGATCAGCTGCCACTCATCTATGCCAGGTATAGATTTGTTCTGCAGCTTAATGCACCTCAGAAGTTTTTCGCCTGGCTCCTCTGGAGGGGGTAACCAAATGCGAGCACGAGGTCTCTTTGGAATGTCCCTGGCGGGTATAAGCCTCAATTGGAGGCCTACGAAGGCGTTGCTAATTTTAGCAACACTACTCGTCAGAAAATCTAGCGAGGCCTGGTCCGAGCACTTGATGACCCTGTGGCCCCTGAGGGTCTCAGAGGAGTCAAACTCCGGGTGAGGACCCGCAGGATTGTCGAGTACATAGCCTAGCACCATACTCGACAATCTGACGTCGATCTCCACCCATCTCTCTTGTATTGTGCTCGGAGAGGAGGAATTTCCAACTATAATGGCCACCTGCAGGCTATCCGTGGCTACATCGCAGAAATGCCTTGCCGTTGTTGTGCTGCTGTGTTCACCTTCACTCCGCCTCGGTTTTTTGCGCTGAGTTCCGGGTACCTCTGTGATGGAGCGATTTCTCTTCTGAGAAGTGCTCTCTCGTTTGCTCTCTACTTGAGGTTGTGATTGCTTCCTTTTCAGGCAGCCTTCATAATCCTCTACGATGGATTTGAGGCGCTTTGTTTCAGCCTCATCAACTGGGGTACCGGCTGCCTGGTCTTTGGCTATCTTCCCTAGTATGAAGACTGTCCTCTGGTACCGGTTTTTCCTCAGCTGATTTTGGGATTTCTTGCGCTTCCTTTTGTTCTCTCCCTTAGCCGCCAGTGCACTTTGGTTGGTGCTCATGGCAGCCTTGGAGGTGGACGCTTCCTCCCTTACATCTGTGGTTTTCACTGCTGTATCTACCGGTATACTTTGGTTGGTATGCCCGGTAGTACTCTTACTCGTCTCCTGGCTAGAGGCAAGTAGTTCGTCTTGATCGGATTCCGTAATAGGATTCCGATAGCTCATGTCCTTAGTCGTTGCTTTTGTCGTCAATTTGGTTGTTATAGTTGGTGTTGTTGTTGTTGTTGTATTGTTTGCGTTCATATTTGGTCCCACGAGTAATCCGGAAAGGGTTAGTCACTCGTCCGCAGAGCCGGTTTGCGGAGAGAAGGCCTTTATACCTCCGACCTCGCCCGGGCATCGGAGGGTACCGTTCGCGATCAGCTATTTATTACCCCCCGCTGACCATTCAGCACTCGGCACGGGTACCTCGACACCTTGCCTTAGGGTGGTGTTGGTTCGGGTATCTTCATACTTCCACAGTAAGAGATGAGCGTTAAACCTGGGGTTTATTCATCCATATCACTATTGTGGGAATTATGAAGTGTCCCTCTTAGTTCGTAAGATTAGAGTGCGTTTCGTTTGTGACGCACACTTTACTCTTACTTAAGCCCCTTCGCCACGACAAGGCGACCAACTTCAAAGGAGCATAAATATGTAAAACTCATATTTTACGCATCGATTGTTGAACATTTATGTACTAGAAGAAAGATTTTCTGCCTTTATATAAAACTGTGGAATTTTTCCAAATTCACTGATGTTAAGGATTTACGACAACTCTATGACAACTCCAATAATATCAAATCGGCTGATTAGCATAAATATGTAAAGCGTATATTTTTCCGCGAGTTGATATCGATTGCTAAAAGTGTACGTACTAGAAAATCGATTTTACACCTATATATGAGATTGTGGAATTTTTCCAAATTCACTGATGTTATGGCTTGACGACAACTCTATGACAACTCCAATAACAGCAAAACGGCTAAGAAGCATAAATATGTAAAGCTCATATTTTTACGCAACTTGATATCGATTGCTTAATGTGTATGTACCAAAAAATCGATTCTACACCTTAATATAAGATTGTGAAATTGCTCCAAATACACTGTCGTTATGGCTATACGACAACTCTATGAAAACTCCAATAACATCAAAACGGCAAATTAACAGAAATATGTAAAGTTCATATTCTTACGCATTTTGATATCGATTGCTTAATGTGTATGTACTAAAAAATCGATTCCCCACCTTAATATAAGATTGTGAAATTTTTCCAAATACACTGTCGTTATGGCTATACGACAACTCTATGACAACTCCAATAACTTCAAAACGGCTAATTAGCATAAATATGTAAAGCTCATATTTTTACGCAACTTGATATCGATTGCTTAATGTGTATGTACTAGAAAATCGATTTTACACCTAAATATAAGTTTGTGGAATTTTTCCAAATGCACTGTCGTTATGGCTTTACGACAACTCTATGACAACTCCAATAATATCAAATCGGCTGATTAGCATAAATATGTAAAGGTTATATCTTTACGCGAGTTGATATCGATTGCTAAAAGTGTACGTACTAGAAAATAGATTTTACACCTATATATGAGATTGTGGAATTTTTCCATATTCACTGATGTTAAGGCTTTACGACAACTCTATGACAACTCCAATAATATCAAAACGGCTAATTAGCATAAATATGTAAAGCTCATATTTTTACGCAACTTGATATCGATTGTTGAATATGTATGTACTAAAAAATCGATTTTACACCTATATATGAGATTGTGCAATTTTTCCAAATGCATTGCTGTTATAGCTTTATGACAACTCCAATAACATCAAAACGGCTACTTAGCATAAATATGTAAAGTTCATAATTTTTACGCAACTTGATATCGATTGCTAAATGTGTATGTAATAAAAAATCGATTTTACACCTAAATATTAGATTGTGGTATTTTTCCAAATGCACTGTCGTTATGGCTATACGACAACTCTATGACAACTCCAATAACATCAAAACGGCTAATTAGCATAAATATGTAAAGTTCATATTTTTACGCAGCTTGATATCAATTGTTGAACATTTATGTACTAGAAGAAAGATTTTCTGCCATGATATAAAATTGTGGAATTTTTCCAAATGCACTGACGTTATGGCGTTACGACATCTCTATGACAACTCCAACAACACCAAAACGGCTAATTGCATAAATATGTAAAGCTCATATTTTTGCGCAGCTTGATATCGATTATTGAACATTTATGTACTAGAAGAAAGATTTTCTGCCTTGATATAAAATTGTGGAATTTTTCGAAATGCACTGACGTTATGGCGTTACGACATATCTATGACAACTCCAACAACACCAAAACGGCTAATTGCATAAATATGTAAAGTTCAAAGTTTTACCCAACTTGATATCGATTGCTAAATATGTATGTTAGGCCAGGTCGATTTAAAAATCGCCAATTGCTCTATGAAAATCATATTCTAGGGATCAAAATAAGATACTTTGCCGAAGGAACCATACCTCTAAAACGAATTTTGATGTTCCCCAATTGGGTTCGAACTTTTGGGTAGGGGCAAATTTTGAAAGATCCCACTTTGACCCATTTAGAGTGCTCCAATCGAGTCCAAATGTATGACCGACCCCCACTAACTTTGGACGGCCGTTCCACTCATGCCAGTGGCACACGCCTGGAACTCTCTTGGGGGGTTCCCCATACAATCATTTCAAAAAATCACCATTTTTGGCCTTTACATGAAAAAATCAGCTAAATGGCTTTGTTTTTTCTTTATTTTTATTTATTTATTTTATATTTTAATAATTTTCTTAAGAAATTTATATAGTCAGAACATATGTAAATGAAAAAACTAATTTAAGTGAGTTATAGAAAAGAAACTAAAAAAAATTATTGTTTGAAGTCTTTTTTACTTTCAAGTCTCGGCAATTTCGCACAGCTCTCTAATGTCGTCGCCATAACAGCCTCTACATTTTCCGGTATAACTCGTTTGGAAACGCTAGCTAGCAATTGAACATGTCGTTCCGTTCCTTGTATGTGTGATGGAATTTTTGGATCATTAAACGGTGGATCATCTTGATTTTAATATTCTTTCAATGTATCGTACGGAATGCTTCGCGTGAATGGTGGTTCAAATACGATATTTATATCATTCAAATTGATCATTTCCGTATAACTTGTGCAATTGAAGTTTATATCTGGTTTTTTATAAACTCTAAGTTCCATTGGCTCGTCAACATCGGTTCGATAGCGTAGAATTTTCTTGATGGCACATTCGCGCTTTTCTTTCCTATCATCAAACAACATTGATAACAAGATATTTTCCGAATGCGCATAATATGAATTATCTTGAATTACTTAATTGACAATTTTGCGTAAACGAGGTTCTAGAAATCGTTACCAACCAACGAACTTGAAAAATAATGCACTGCTGTACACGACAGAGCTGTAATACTTGATATTGAAGTACTTACATTGGCACATAACATTTAATTATAAATTCAGCCAGAATTCTTAAATTTGCACCTGGATTTTCCGTTGTCACATACTGTGAGCGTCAAAAATAAGTAAACAGCAGTTTTATCAATATTAAAGTGTTTATAACAACGCAGTCTTTATTGCAACAATAAAAAGTATACAGAATTCAAGGCTTATATTATAAGATTTTAACTTAGTATAAATAATAAACAAAAACTAAACACAGCTAAAAATAATTCACATAAACTAAGAATACTCTCATTTTTTCGCGTAAAAAGTAAACAGAGTTCTGTAAAGGGTAAATCTATGTACGTAAACTAAATTTATATTTATGCTAGTATTTTGTTTACTTTCCTTTGGACTTCTGGACATCACTTACTCTTCTGGGCATGTATTCTACAATTTTTTTTTTTGTAAATTCTGGGGAGATTTTGCTCCATTCTTGAATCAAAGCCTCATTTAGGTCGTCCTTGCTTGAAATGTGCTTCTGCCTGATTTTTCGGTCAAGGTGCTCCTACAGATGCTTGATATTATTAACGTCTGGGGTCTGAGGAGGGTTATCCAGAGTTTTGGTGTTTGATATAACAGCCACTCACTAACAAATTTGGACTTGTGTTTAGGATCGTTGTCCTGTTGAAAGATCCAGTTTCCTGATAGGCCTAATTTTTCAATGCTTTGAGAAACATTTTTTTATTTAAATGTTGAAATAATCCAATATGTTAATCGTGGGCTCAATAAAAACCAAATTCGCAACATCAGATGCTGCCATACAGCCCCAGACCATAAGCGATCCTCCACCGTGCTTGACGGTGTGGGTAACACACTTATCAGTAAAAGCTTTATTTTTGGATCTCCAAATTTTGGGAGAATTTATCGATTCAAATATTTCGAATTTACTTTCGTCTGCATAAAAAATTTTCCCAGATATTTTCAGCTTGATTTGTATACTTTTTTGAAAATTCCAAGTTCATCTGTTATTCGTCTTTGATGTATAGGCCATTCGGCGTGGAGCTCGTCCATGCAAACCGCTTTTGTGCAAAGTTCTCCTGATTGTACTGGCACTTACTGGCTTACTGTCTCCGCTATATCTTTTGATATTTGAGCAGCGTTTGAAGCTAGGAATGTTTTTACTTCCCGTACTATTTATCGCGCTTCAGTGTCAGTAAGGCGCTTTGGTCGTCTCGGCCGTGACAAATTTTCAACAGTCTGATGTGTGCCATGTTTATCAATATTTTTTTTATTGTGCAATAGTGTCTTCCAACTATTTCTTCAATTTCGCGCAAAGATTTATCTTTTTTATGCAAGTCTAATATGAGTTTTCAACCGTTTCAGTGGTCGTTCGCTTACCCATTACAATAATTGATATTTTAGCAACTTGATCTCAAAAAAAAAACATAATGATATAAAAAATATGTTTTACTGCACTTAATTGAATAATAACTGTTTCCAAAGGATATTTGGCGCTTCCCCGAAATAAGTATAGAAAACAAGCAACGGTTGTTGCTACTGTTTACTTTTTTTGACGCGAAAAAATGAGAGTATTTTTAGTTTATGTGAATTATTTTTGGCTGTGTTTAGTTTTTGTTTATTATTTATACAAAGTTAAACTCTTATAATATAAGCCTTGAATTCTGTAATACAACTTTTTATTGTTGCAATAAAGACTGCGTTGTTATAAACACTTTAATATTGATAAAACTGCTGTTTACTTATTTTTGACGCTCACAGTATAATCGCAATAATCTAGCGGCCTTGGTGAGCCACCGAGAATGTACAACTTTCCCTGGTTTGATGTTAGCCAGATCCACCGGAACCACGCCGCTAGAAATTGCATGGGCCATGTCGTATAAGTACTTCGAATCGGTGGAAAATTCTTTTTTTTTCTGAAGCAGGGGGCATATTTTGCAACTCTATTTTCTGGAAGCCGTTCACTACCTAAATATATATAATAATAAAATAATTAAAAATGGTTGACAATTATAATAAATGAGTGATAGCAATAACTTACCGGAAGAGTTTCACAAGTTTCGATTTGACGGCTCAGTTTTCCGGTTGCCGATCTTGGTCCAGTGCTGGTTGATTTATCCAAAGCTTCAAACAAATGCCGAAACGGAAGTTCGTTGAAGTGTAGAAGGCAAACAAACCAGTGCAATGGTCTTTTTAACAGCAATTCGAATCGTCGTATAATTCCACGATGTGGGCCAGTGTTTGTTGGCTCACCGTCAGTGCATATTCCAATTAATGTATCCAGTGATATATTTTTATCGTTGAAAAAACCATTTAATTTGTTTGTTTTGGATTCAGCAGTTTCATGTTCCAGTCTTACGTAACCAATCAATTCAGAATTCGGTCCTCTCAAAATAACAAGATGAGGTTCTTTTACCATCCTAGTATGATACTTCTCATCAATTTTATCTATCGTTAAAGTATCATCTTTTCTGCCATCGAATGAAAACGCTAACAAATGGTATCATCTAACCTTTTGCGAAGCACTTCTTGTCTGCATTTCTCTTTTTCTCTGCGAACTTTCGATTTATCCTTGATGAGAGGTTTCCCATGCTTATCTTTAATTTTAAAATCTTGCAAAAGATCGGTTCCCAATGCTGATGCTACTCTGTCAGGCACACTAAATCTGTCACATACCCAGGCAAAGTTAAAACAATCTTATCTCTCTGTGTATTGTGAACTTGTGCTTCTATCCATATCTTCTTGAACCGGTGGCGATGCGTATGATGAATCATCATGTTGGCATTGATGACATAGACGTTGCTCCTTGCTCTTCATAATCAGTCTTCTCTGATTATGTTGATCGTACATGAACCCTTGGAAGCGTTCGGGAACCCAGCCGCATGCACATGGAGCTGCCTTCAAATCGCATTTACATGTTCAAATGTAAAAAATTGTTTCCAGAGATTTTACATACTCTGTAAATTGTTGGGTGTTGCTTCTTCTCTTGATTTGCTCTTGATACTTGTCAAGCAATTTATTCAATTTATTACATACACTTTTTTTCAGCATTATTTCCATACCAAGTTTTTCCCAAATTCCAATCAACTAATCTTGTACTTGAATAGTGAATGATTTATGGGAAAACTTGTTTTGTTCTGTTTTAGCACGTTCGCTTAAGTAAAAATAATATCTCAAGATATCTAGATGGGTTGGTAAATTAAGATCAGTCAAATCAGTAGACACACCAAAAACAGTAACATCATGCTTGTGTATATGACTCATTGGGTTTTCGATAGTTGTTGATGTAGTTGCTTCATCTTGCGGTGTAGAGGATGGTGGATTCATTGTAAACTTTTCGATTTGGAATGGTCACATCACTTATTATTTTTTTTTGAAATACAATAGTGGTTATTGCTTTAGTTCTCCTCACTTTCAGAGGTAATAAGAATGAAATGGTAATTTCAATTCTATTTTAAAATTTGCCCCTACTCAAAAGTTCGACCAAAATTGGGGGATATCAGAACTCGTTTCAGAGGTATGGTTCCTTCGGCAAAGTTTCTTATTTTGATCCCTAGAATATGATTTTCATAGAGCAATGGGCGATTTTTTTGCCTCCCTACAAATCGACCCGGCCTAATGTATGTACTAGAAAAAACATTTTCTGCCTTGATATAAAATTGTGGAATTTTTCCAAATTCACTGACGTTATGGTTTTACGACAACTCTATGACAACTCCAATAATATCAAATCGGCTGATTAGCATAAATATGTAAAGCTTATATTTTTACGCGAGTTGATATCGATTGCTAAGTATGCATGTACTAGAAGAAAGATTTTCTGCCTTGATATAAAATTGTGGAATTTTGCCAAATTCACTGACGTTATGGTTTTACAACAACCCTATGACAACTCCAATAACATCGAATCGGCTGATTAGCATAAGTATGTAAAGCTTATATTTTTACGCGATTTGATATCGATTGCTAAAAGTGTACGTACTAGAAAATCGATTTTACACCTATATATGAGATTGTGGAATTTTTCCAAATTCATTAATGTTATGGTTTCACGACAACTCTTTGACAACTCCAATAACATCAAAATGGCTGATTAGAATAAATATGTAAAGCTCATATTTTTGCGCAGCTTGATATCGATTGTTGAACATTTATGTACTAGAAGAAATATTTTCTGCCTTTATATAAAATTGTGGGATTTTTCCAAATTCACTGACATTATGGTTTTACGACAACTCTATGACAACTCCAATAACATCAAAACGGCTGATTAGCATAAATATGTAGAGCTCATATTTTTGCGCAACTTGATATCGATTGCTAAATGTGTATGTACTGAAGAATCGATCTTACACCTTGATATAAAATTGTGGAATTTTTCCAAATTCACTGACGTTATGGCAATACGACAACTCTATGACAACTCTATGACAACTCCAATAATATCAAATCGGCTGATTAGCATAAATATGTAAAGCTTATATTTTTACGTGAGTTGATATCGATTGCTAGATGTGTATGTAATAAAAAATCAATCTTACACCTTTATATAAGATTGTGCAATTTTTCCAAAAGCATTGTTGTCATAGCTTTATGACAACTCCAATAACTTCAAAACGGCTATTTGGCATAAATATGTAGAGTTCATATTTTTACGCAACTTGACATCGATTTCACACTGATTACATGTATAGCCACTGTTTGCACCTTTTACTAATGCCGCGCAAAATACCTTTTATTATCTTAAATGTCGAGTTTAAAATGCATTTAATTTGCAGACGAAGTTATTCGGATTTACAATAAAATATGCAAAAGCAAATGTACTGTTGCACTTATCTAAGTCGGTGGTACGTGAGATCAACGGCGATCAAACGAAGTGACGTGCAGAATCGTAATCCAATCCCAGTATGGATGTTGTAGCCGGATTGTGACGATGTCAAAGTTTTATGCAATCTTAAAATGCAGCGCGCGGGTGAGGTGTCGATAAAAGAATTGTGTCTGCTATCCCGTTGTCCATCCTTTTTGTTTAGTGGGTTGGTGTACAGGTGTGGTGAGTTGTGTTGGTGTTGTCATCGGCTGTGGTATAGTGGTTGTGTCTTGCTAGGGTGCGCCAGTTTTTCCTGAGCCCCCTAGGCGAATATTTTGCCTAGTATTACGCTTTTATGCTGTCGCATGTTTTTCGGGGTACTGCTGGTAGAGCAGCCGTGGGCGCAAAACACATGCTATGAATATTGAAAACGGGTTTGGTTTTAAACATAGAATTAGGTATGTACCATATTTGCTTTTACGTACATACAATAAGAAACTATATTGTTGCGGATTTATGAGTTTGAAAATACTACTCATTATATTTGCGGTTGTTTCTTTGATCGGTTTATTATTTGTGGCTTTATTTAAAATTTCTTTACCATCGGCTTGGTAAACTAGCTGTTTCTTAGTTGCCTTTTCTGTGTTATCGGCTTATGAAGGATAGTAACACCACGCCTGGCTCAGATGTGGCCAGAATAGGTACTGCTTAGCCCTAGAGTTAGGACTATGAAATTAAAGGGATCTTGCGAGGGAGTGGCCGTGAATGGGGAACGGCTTCGATTCGTACTAGAATTATTCATAATTATATTATATTTTATGTTTAAGTGCGTATGCACTAATTTGACGTTTAGTATCACGCCACAAAGCTTGAGATTTTTTAAGCAGGATTTTTTGTATCATTATTGGCGAAAGCCATCCTGCGGGGTCGAAAATTACGAACATATATTTGTGTTTTTATATGAGGTTGTCAGGAGGAATCTGACCTTGCTTTTTCTACCTTTATGTGGGGTATAAGAAAATTGTGGCTCTAGTGGTTGTCGTATGACGTACCGGCCAATATTTGATCGAGTAGTTGCGTCTTTAGAGAAGTCTTCACAATACTGATCTTCTAGAGTTTTGTTTGTTATAAGGGAAAGTTTCCTTTTGAAATTTCTTTAATTGTGAATTAAGGTATTTGTTTATATTATAGTCAATTTTTACAATTTTGTGTTTCGGGATTTGCTTTTTCAATTAAATCCGTGGTTTTTTATTGTATTCGCCCTTTTTTGGTGTGTACCCCCTGTGCTATAATGAACCATTGTATGGTGTCTTTTATGACAATATAAGCATCTAAATTTGCTTTTGAAATTTGTATTTGTATGTGCATGTGACAGGCAACTTGTGCAAAGTCTTTTTGACCTGATAAAATTATTTCGTTCGTTAACTTTTAAGCTTTTAAACTTCTGGCAAGATATAAGTTTATGCCCTCTTTTACCTAGTTCGCATGACGTTTGTATTCTTTGTTCGGATGTGAACGTTTGTGTTTTGTAAAAGCTTTTGTTTCAATTGTTTTTTTTACTAACTTGGGGTCTATTTTTCGCTTCTATTTTGGTCGTGTTCTGTAAATTTTTTCCTCTACTCTTTCCGCAATTTCATATTGGGTGGTAGGAAAATCTTTGATTTGTTGCCATGTTGGGAATCTTTTTCTTGATGAGAGAGATTGCTCCCACAAAAGCAATGAATTTTCTGGTAATGCTGCGGAACATATGTTTACCAGAATAGGGTCCCAATTTTCTGTGAGAGTATTTAGTGTCGATAGAATCGACAAACAATTAGAAACAGTGGATTCTACATAGTTTTATGAATTCTACACTTGTTTCTTTCTTAATTTTTCGCAAGTTCATTAGAGTCGTTATTTGTTTATCGACCAGTATTCTTTCGTTTTCGTATCTAGCTTTTAGAGCTTCCCAAGCCAAATTGAAATTATCGTCATTTAATGCGAACTGTTTGACTATGACGCTTGCTTGACCTTTTGTTTTGTATCGGAGGTGATACAGTTTTTGCGCTTTTGATAATTTCGGATGCTTCATGTAAACGGCTGTAAACATGTCTCGGAAAGAAGGCCATTCTTCATAACCTCCATAAAATGTTTCTCTGTCACATGAAGGCACCTCGAGGTGGATGCCTGAACTTGCCTTTTGACAGTCTATTTGTGGCAGCTCTACTCTATTGTGGGGTGTAGGTGCAATTGTTTGATGAGCTTTAGTTGATCGGAGATCAAAGCTTTTGTTTCTTGGTACTGGTCCAAGCAGTTTTTGTATATTTCGGTAGCAGATAATTTAAAATTTTGTGGTAGATCTGAATCGTCAGGATCTAAAATGGCGTCATGAGCCGTTTGGAGGCGAGTCCAAAAATGTTTAGGATTTTGGATTTTTATTTCTAATAATGATTGCGAGTTTTCGTGAATCGGTGAAGAGCCAAATCTAGTGCAGTATCTTGTTAAAGTGTCACTTTCTAAAATAATTCTAGCAACCTGTTTTGAGCATATAGCTCCAGGCGTACTTTGATTTTTGTTATTGTTCACTATTTCGGTCGTATGCAGAGTCATGTGTAGAAGTTCACGCAAGTGAGGAAAGTTCTCTGATCGCCATTCACTTGCGAGTGGCCAGAAACGATTCAAGTATCCTCTGGGTAGCCCAAGAACATCCGTTCGAAGGCGAGCTAAAGTGAGAAAGCGAAACATCCCCTACATAGGGTTGTGCGCTGGGTTTGGGGCCCGCCACGTAAAAAACACCGCCCGTGAATAGTTATAACCAGCCGCGGATGAGAGAACCCCCTTTTGATGACGACCATGGCAAGCGAAATAAGGACAACGATATAAGGGTATGCACCCAGAAAGTCCGAACCCTTAATTAGGAACGTGCCGCTGCCCAACTGGTTGATGTCCTCGCGAAAATAAACGCTGACATCACCGCCGTCCAAGAAATGCAATGGACGGGACAAGGACAGAGACGAGTAGGTCCTTGTGACATTTACTACAGTGGCCATATAAAGGAGCGCAAGTTTGGTGTTTGATTCGTGGTGGGAGAGAGACTCCGTCGCCGAGTACTATCGTAACGTCTAGCCACAATCCGCATCAAAGCGAGGTTCTTCAACATATCGCTGATTTGCGCCCACGCCCTGACAGAAGAGAAGGACGATGTGACTGAAGATGCGTTCTATTAGCGCTTGGAGCGCGCTTATGAGAGCTGCCCCCGCCACGATGTCAAAATCGTGCTTGACGACTTGAACGCCAGGGTGGGCAAAGAAGGTATATTTGGCACTACGGACGGTAAATTCAGCCTCCACGACGAAACATCCCTAAATGGGTTGAGGCTGGTTGGCTTCGCCGGGGCCCGGAATATGGTTATCTGTAGTACTAGATTCTAGCATAAGAAGATTCATCAAGCTACCTGGCTGTCTCCGGATCGAAAAACTACCAACCAGACCGATCATATTGTGATAGACGGAAGACACGTCTCCAGTGTTTTAGATGTGCATGCGAGGCCCTAACATTGATTCGGACCACTATCTTGTTGCAGCCAAGATTCGCACCCGCCTTTGTGCAGCAAAAAACGCACGCCAACAAACACAAGGAAGGTTCGACGTCGAGGAGCTGCAATCACAACAGACAGCCGAACGATTTTCTACTCCTCTCCGCTCCTGCTCTCTGGGAGCACTCGTCAACAACACGGTATAAGGGAACTGTGGGACGGCATTTCAAATACCTTACGTACAGCTGCAACCGAAGCCATTGGTTTTCGGAAAGTGCAAAAGAACAGCTGGTACGACGAGGAGTGCCGTGTCGCAGCGGAGAGAAAACAGGCTGTCTACCACGCAACGTTACGATCGACCACAACACGTGCGGGATGGGATAGATACCGAGAGTTGAAAAGGGAAGCGAGACGCATTTGTAGAGAGAAAAAGAAAGAGGCTGAAATGCGTCAGTATGAAGAGCTTGATGAGCTGGCCGACAATGGCAATGCTTGAAAATTCTACGAAAAATTGCGGCGGCTTACAGAAGGTTTCAAGACCGGAGCATACTCTTGTAGATCCCCCAAAGGTGATCTAGTGACCGATGCCCAGAGCATACTTAAATTATGGAGGGAAAACTTCTCCAGCCTGCTGAATGGCAGTGAACGCACAAGGCCAGGAGAAGGCGAACCCGATTCCCCAATCGATGACGATGGAGCAGACGTTCCATTGCCCGACCATAAAGAAGTTCGAATAGCAATTTCCCGCCTGAAGAACAACAAAGCGGCGGGGGCCGATGGATTGCCGGCCGAGCTATTCAAATACGGCGGCAAAGAACTGATAAGGAACATGTATCAACTTCTTTGTAAAATATGGTCGGACGAAAGCATGCCCAAAGGGAGACCCCATAATCTGCGCCAACTACCGTGAGATTAGCCTCCTCAACAACGCATATAAGTTTCTATCGAGCGTATTGTGTGAAAGATTAAAGCCCACCGTCAACAAACTGATTGGACCTTATCAGTGTGGCTTCAGACCTGGAAAATCAACAACCGCCCAGATATTCACCATGCGCCAAATCTTGGAAAAGACCCGTGAAAGGAGAATCGACACACACCATCTCTTCGTCGATTTCAAAACTGCTTTCGACATCACGAAAAGGAGCTACCTCTTTGCCTCGATGTCTGAATTTGGTATACCCGCAAAACTAATACGGCTGTGTAAACTGACCTTGAGCAACACCCAAAGCTCCGTCAGGATCGGGAAGGACCTTTCCCAGCCGTTTGATACCAAACGAAGTTTCAGACAAGGCGACTCCCTATCGTGCGACTTCTTCAACCTGCTGCTGGAGAAAATAATTTGAGCTGCGGAACTTAATCGAGCAGGTACAACCTTTTATGAGAGCGTACAGCTGCTGGCGCGCCGTTAGTTCTGCTTTCCCCAGACTGGACAAGGAAGCAAAGCAAATAGGTCTGGCAGCGAACGAGGGTAAGACGAAAAATCTCCTGTCATCAAACAATTAGTCGTCGCACTTTCAACTTGGCTTTTACGCCACTGTTGATTTTGAAGTTTTAGATAATTTCGTCTATTTAGGAACCAGTTTTAACACCACCAACAATGTCAGCCTGGAAATCCAACGCATAATTGCTCTTGCCAGCAGGTGCTACTTCGGAGTAGGCAATTAAAAAGTAAAGTCCTCTCTCGACGAACAAAAGCTAAACTCTATAAGTCACTCATAATTCGCGTCCTGTTATATGGTGCAGAGGCTTGGGCGATGACAGCCACCGGTCAGTCGACGTTACGAGTTTTCGAGAGAAAAATTATGCAAAAGATTTATGGTCCTTTGCGCATTGGCCACGGCGAATATCGCATTCGATGGAACGATGAGCTGTACGAGATATACGATGACATTGACATAGTTCAGCGAATTAAAAGACAACGGCTACGCTGGCTAGGTCATGTTGCCCGGATGGATGAAAGTATTCGACGCAGTACCCGCCGGGGAAGCAGAGGAAGAGGAAGACCTCCACTCCGTTGGAAGGACCAAGTGGAGAAGGACCTGGCTTCGCTTGGAATATCCAATTGGCGCCACCTAGCGAAAATAAGAAACGACTGGCCCGCTGTTGTTAACTCGGCTATAATCGTGTAAGCGGCGTCTACGCCAATTAAGAAGAAGAAGATATCGGCACACCCTAATAATTGGGTTGTATGTACTTTTTTTTGTGCAATTGAGAGCTCGTCGAAGAGATCAATATGCTTTGTACATAAGTATGCACGAATTGTGCTAATGATTATGCTTTGTTCGTAAGCAATTGAGAGCTCGTTAGAGAGATCAATTCTCTTTTTGTGCACAATGCTGCTTGTTTTTGTTTGGCAAAGAACAAGTGGTATTGCAGAGTTGATGCCAATGTGGACTTTAAAATAATGTGTATGTTTAAATATACATATACGTAGGGTTGAATGTATATTGTTAAAATTTATAATTTTTTTTGTATACCCTAACTTTTTGTTTGGTTGTGTTCACAAACTTTTGTGTATTTTGCGAAACTAATTTTTTTATATTAGTTCCAATAAACGTTCTCTGTGAGTTTTACTTAACTATTCCATTTAGTTATTTACGGAAAATGACAATTACCTTTTTTTTGAAAATTTTTGAAAATTTATATTTTTAATAATTTGGTACCCAGTATGGTGTATAAGTACAAGCGGGCCCGGTGCCTGCTTCGCACGGCAAAACAAAATAAGAAAAGAAACACACTTGTTTTTAATAAGGTTGATTTTGTTCCCTATTATTCAACTTTTAATTCTAGTTTCTTACAATCTTAGACTATGTATCATTTAACTATCTTAGAGCTCTTTCGTAGACAACATTTTTGGTTTTGCCATGAGTTGTTGTGTAGATAAAGAGAACAGAAGGCTTGCCAACACGTGATCCGAAACATATAACTGGCCGAGTGAAAAGCAAGGATATTCTAAATCAATTCCACACAATTCAAACGATTGCCCTTGCCCTTTATTTATTGTAATAGCAAATGCAAGACGTATTGGAAACTGTAGTCTTTTGAATTCAAAAGGTAAATCTGGAATCATTGGAATTCGTGGAATCAATACATCTTCACCTTTAAACATTCCCTTTAAAATTGTTGCTTTGATCAAATTATTCATGACCTTTTTAACCGCTAGTCTTGTCCCATTGCATAATCGTGGTTGATTTATATTTCGAAGCATACTAATGGGAGCACCCATTTTCAATTGTAAACGATGAGGTGAAAATCCGGGTAAATTCAATGAATTCAAAAATTCTGTCGGATAATTAATAGCGTCATCTTGATTCGTAACCGTGTCTACTGATTAATTTGTTACAACCTCACCAGGAACATGGGTTAAAATGTCTGCATTCATTTGACCAACGTTTTTATTTTTAGCGGCCAGTATAGCTCTTTTAGCTAACCAATTATGATTGCGATAATTTGCATATTGTTTTTCACGATTTATTTCTTGATTGAATGCATCATGCATTGGTCGATTTGGAGCTGGCAAGCCCAATTGTGTCAATGCTTTATTTGCAATTATCAAACAAATACCTTCAATGATAATCAATGCCTCATTAAACATTTCAAGTGTAATCATTTAATCGTTATTTCCTGCAATTTGACGCATTCGATGCAAAATGTCTTCGGTCATAAAATCCTTAAAATTTTCCCATAATTGCAATGGATCAGATGGAAAACATGTTGCAATAATAATAGCAAATAATGTTCATATTTGATGAGGAGAACCTGTTGCTGATGCATCCCTAAGTGTCGCATCCCAGTGATTATCATCTTCCAGTAAATGCAATTCCTGACATGCTTGACGAAAAGTGTGACACTGTAGGCCGTTAACTCTTTTCAAATTCAAAAATATGTAGGCCCACGAACATGAATCAATAATAGACGCAAATAAAAACATTCAGCATTACTGGGATGCACTGTGTAAAAACGTCCAATGGCATCACTTTCAAAAATGCCAGCATAACCTTGAACTGGTCTTCCTTGCTTGCATCTGTTCCATTTCTCTCCAGATGCATTCCAAGTGTAATATGTTGGTACTTGTGAATAAAGCAACGTTTTAGCAAATTGATCATTTTGACACAATAATAATAATGTAGTTGATGGTGGTCGCTCTGCAATATGCTGTGCAGTATCAACTGTGAAATATACACGTTGTCCATTTTCCAAATGTACTGACAAATGAATAACTGCCGGATTTCGATCATGAATTGGGAACGATAATATTCTCCAAACTGCCTCATTGCTACTGATATACCTTCCCATTTGATATTGTGTTATTTCATCATTTCGGTTCTCTGCAACACCAAACACAGCCATGTCGCTGCCTTTATTTACATACTTGCAGATTTATTTAATCGATTTAACAGAATTGCAATATTCTACATTGATATGAGCTTTGCATGCTTTTGATAGTATTGGCGAATAGGGGACAACCCACCTATTATCAACTGTAGTATCTTGATTATTGACTCGTAGATTTATTGATTTGCCATTATCATCTGTTGAGCGTCGGCGATACAATGGGTAACCATCATTTCCATTAATTGTCTCGGAAATCAAATCTCTGGGATACCGCTTCGTGCATTTCCCATCTTTCATACATGGCGAATTAATATTTAGAACACCACATGGTCCATGAATCATACTTTTTGTAACATCATCAATTAAAAACTGGATCGATTTCCTGATCAGGAATTTCTGCTGAGATGATGTCATCTACTTGATCGCTTGTTATTTTGTTGACTAACCATACCAAAATATGGGCATGTGGTAATCCTCTCTTTTGCGATCCCACCAACATCGAACTTCCCCGAAAACTTGATGTTTAACAATAAAATCCATCAATGACTTCAGCTTCTGTCTAAATACTCGTGCAGTTATGTCGTGACGGCCTGTAGAAGATTGCCCTTCATATCAATATTGTCCCATTGTGGATTACATGTAAATGTAATAAGCAAATCTGGTCGACCATACAAACGAACATAGCAAATGGCATCTTGTGCATATTCATGCATGTGCCTTGGACTACCTGTGTAACTTGCTGGTAAAATAACAACTTGTCCAACATTGTCAACATTTCCATCATTATTGATTGCATCGCGGAGATGTATATACTCTTCTGATCGCAACTTCCGTTGATTGAATCGAATAAAGCAAACGCTCTGTTTCTATCTTTGCATACCTGTCTACGACATATCGATGAAATCGTCTCCGACATTTCAAAATATGATTTTCCTGATTTTGTCGTATCATAATTTTATGGGCATAATATTTCATAGCGCTGACATTTTTATTGACTTCACGTTCTGGAGAGAAAAAAAAACAAATGGAAATTTAAATCATTTCATACTAATTCTTATTAATCAAAATTGGAAGAGTACATGTATAAAACACAACAAACACTCACGTGGGTTTGCCGGACTACCATTTTTAAATTAATAGAGTATCCTTCTTCACCCCGACAAAACGAAATTGGGTACTGTAGGGCATCGTAAGAGCGATGTGTTTCACAAACACGTTGTAATTGATTATTTCTTCTACGCAATACAATGTCACGTGATTGAAACTCATCGCCGACAATCACCACAGCAACTTCATTATTTGCAGGTGCATTTAATCTTCGTTCGTGTCTCCGATTGGTCTTCTCTCAGCACGAATCACGATTTTATGATCATCAGACGGCATCTGATCAAGTGCTGTCCGAAAAGTATTAATCAAATCATTATGTTCATGGAACAATGCTTGCAATTCACGTATTATTATTCTTCTGGCACTTGTGAATCTACTTCATTTTCATTATTGCCAAGGAAGTAGATTCGCAAGAACTGGTGGTTTGCATCTGGAAATGGCAATAATGAACCAATCCTATGATAAATTTGCTCTTGTATCTGAAATTGTGAGGCAAAATATGATTGATTAGAACTTATGAAAAGTTCTGAAATGTCGCTGTATGCTTCATTCGAAATTCCCAGAGCCGAAATTACTTTAAATGTCGTCATGAAATTATTTCGTATTACATTCGTCGCTCCAAAGTAAGTCATTTTAAAGCACGAATTATACATTTGGATATTATCAAAAAAATTTTCGATTGCGGCGTTGTACCTGAAATTAATGTTGCCAATGTTTCCGGTGGGTATTGTAATTCGGGTAATCTTACTTTGTCACTGGCACAACACATTCCAGGTGTTTCATTATGAAATTTCAGTGCATTACAATGTTGGCATACTTTGTTCATTCCACCAATCACCACAATACTTACGCAAACTGTAATCAATTGCGTGATTATATCTAAATCCAGCACCATTTAAAGCAACATTAACGTAGATTTGTGCGACACGCCATTGAACATTTTGATTAATACTTGTCGGCCTACGATCTGATCTGCTGAAAATGTGACCAAATTCAATTAAAAATTGGCCAAAAAATCCAAGTAATTTTTAGCTCGCTGATCGGTCATTAATCAAAAATAATTCACCCATTTTTTTAATTTTTTTCACAAAATTTCAAGTTTGAGATTATGTCACAAAATCATATGATGCACTTGTAACAATCAAAACACTTGTTTAGCAAAACAATCGATTTTTATCTCATTAATCATTGTTTTTTTTTTAGTTTTTTTTTAACAAAATATTCAAATTAAAACGATGATTAGAACGAAAATTAATTTATTTTTATCAAAATGCTCACCAAAAAATGCGAAGAAACTAATACTTTCAAAAATCGATTATGATAAGATCAATCACCAATGACGCCCAAAGTGAAAAGAGAAACGATAACAAATTGCTATTTGCATCACTCCGTGCAATGCTCTCCAATACACAAACGACCAAAATGTATTCAATACTAATGTATGCTGTATGCGGTACAAAAAATGCCTGCGGCAAAAACACACTCACTTCACATACGCATCGCACACACATACGTTATCGGATTCAACCAAGCTTCATATAAACCATATATGGGCCACTGCCTACGTAGTGTAAAAGTTTGGTTGAAATCGCACGACGCGTTTATGATTAGTTCGGCGACGTACATATACGGACTTATTTTTATATATATAGATGTGCGCACTGCGAAGAGAGCGCGAAAGCAAAGTGGGTAATGTGCCGGTATGCTCCCGTATATACTTTATTAATATTTTTATTTTTTAGCAAAGGTGAGAGAGCAAGAGAACGGCATGGAAAAATGTATTTTCCTTTCTTAAATCTTAAATATGTATTTTTAAAGTAAAATGTAAACAAATGTATTTATTATGTATGTATATATTAGGGTGATTCAAAATTTTTTTTTTTTTTTTTCAATTGGTACTCGCAAAAATAGGTTCCTAGACACCTCTAAGAAAGCCTCTCCAAATATGAGTTTTTAATTGTAACGGGAAGGTCCTCCGCCTAACGGTTTTCTAATTTTTCTTATTATCAGAGAGAAAAATTTATATCTCGCTTCCAACTACTTGAAAAAATATCTTGTTAATTAGGTTTTGTAGGAAATTAAATGCTCTAAAATATGGTCTCTTATGATTTTTTCGTAAACCCAACCTTTTAAAAGATATTAACTTGGTTGAAATTTGATATTTTGAAAAATTCTTTATTTCTTATTAATTTTATAACTCAATGAAAAAAAATTATTATGAATGATGAAACACATAGTTTTGTAGAAATTTACTGCTCTATAAAAATGGTCTACGATGATATTTCGATTAAGTTAAGCGTTTACGAGATATTCATCGTCAAACATCAATGCATATTAGGGTGGATCAAAAAAAAAAAAAAATTTTTTCGTTTGGTACTCTGAAAAATAGGTTCTTAGACACCTCTAAGAAAGCCTCTCCAAAAATCTATTCATAATAATTTTTTTTCATTGAGTTATAAAATTCATAAGAAATACAAAATTTTTCCAAAAATAGTCAAATTTCAACCGTTAATATCTTTTAAACGGTTGGGTTTACGAAAAAATCATAAGAGACCATATTTTAGAGCATTCAATTTCCTACAAATTAACAAGATATTTTTTCAAGTAGTTGGAAGCGAGATATAAATTTTTCTATCTGATAATAAGAAAAAATAGAAAACAGTTAGGCGGAGGACCTTACCGTTACAATTAAAAACTCATATTTGGAGAGGCTTTCTTAGAGGTGTCTAGGAACCTATTTTTGCGAGTACCAATTGAAAAAAAAAAAAAATATTTTTGAATCACCCTAGTATATATGTATACTTTGTATATAGTGTGCCAATAAGCATATATGTACTATGTATGTTTGCATTTTGTTTTGTTCGTTGATATTGCTGGTTGTGTTTTAAACTATTTTTTTTTTTGCTTATTTGCTTATCCAGCTTACTGTTTTTTTTTTCAACAAAAGAGGTGTTGCTAAGCATAATAGGCAAACACTGGTTATATGAGCATATGCAGACGATACAGTGATGTTAGTATCAGGCATGTTTCCTTCAAAAGTCAGCAGGGTTTTGGAAAGAGCACTACGAAGGTTAAACCTATGGGCTAAGAACAATGGACTAGGTGTTAACCCTAACAGAACAGAACTGATGCTATTCACAAGCAGAACCAAAATCCCTCTGTTTCAACTTCCGGTACTAAACGGTACAACACTCTCTCTATTCCCCACAGCTAAATACTTGGAGAGGTGGAGATTGACACCAAACTGTTCTAAAAAATAAATATAGAAAAAAGAATAAATAAAGCATATATAGCCTACTATACTTGCAAGAGAATCGTCAGCAAGAATTGGAGAATCATAAGACCTATACTTACATATGGAGCTCTGGTATGGTGGCCAGCGCTAAACAAACAATACAACATTAGAAAATTAAATGGAATACAAAGATCAGCATGTGCGGGAGTTAAGTCAGATCCGACTGACGCGCTTAATGTGGTCCTGCATCAATTGCCCATTAGGGCGGTTCAAAATTTTAAAACTTTGAAATGTTGAAGTGCTCTTTGATTTTTTGGATCCTTTTGGTGAGAAAATAACTGAAAAAAAATTTGAGCTCATTCGGATAAGATTTAGAACTGCCTCAACGAATTCAAAATTCACTAGTATATGCTGAATCAAAAAAAAAATTTAATATTATTTGTATCGGGTGATTTTTTAAGAGCTTGATAACTTTTTTAAAAAAAAAAACGCATAAAATTTGCAAAATCTCATCGGTTCTTTATTTGAAACGTTAGATTGGTTCATGACATTTACTTTTTTGAAGATAATTTCATTTAAATGTTGACCGCGGCTGCGTCTTGGGTGGTCCATTCGGAAAGTCAATTTTGGGCAACTTTTTCGAGCATTTCGGCGGAATAGCCCGAATTTCTTCGGAAATGTTGTCTTCCAAAGCTGGAATAGTTGCTGGCTTATTTCTGTAGACTTTAGACTTGACGTAGCCCCACAAAAAATAGTCTAAAGGCGTTAAATCGCATGATCTTGGTGGCCAACTGCCCATGCATCCGGAAAAATGCACTGTTTGGTGTGGTTTGTACGCTGGTGGAATCATTGGACCGTATTTTTCAAAGATGCTGTTGGACGCAACGTTACGGTGAATGGCGATCGCTATCGTTCGATGCTAACAAACTTTTTGTTGCCAAAAATGGAAGAACTGAACTTGGTTGACATGTGGTTTCAACAAGATGGCGCTACATGCCACACAGCTCGCGATTCTATGGCCATTTTGAGGGAAAACTTCCAGAGAACAATTCATCTCAAGAAATGGACCCGTAAGTTGGCCACCAAGATCCATGCGATTTAACGCCTTTAGACTGTTTTGTTGTGGGCTGCGTCCGGAGTCTAAAGTCTACGAAGCATAAACCATAACTATTCCAGCTTTGAAGACAACATTTCCGAAGAAATCCAGATGTCCGGCGAAATGCTCGAAGAAAGACGCCCAAAATGGACTTTCCGAATGGACCACTAAAAGTTGCGGCCGCGGTCATTTGGAAATGAAATTATCTTCAAAAAGTAAATGTCATGAACCAATCTAACGTTTCAAATAAAGAACCGTTGAGATTTTGCAAATTTTATGCGTTTTTTTTTTTAAAAAAGTTATCAAGCTCTTAAAAAATCACCCGATACATACATATGTCTTATTTTACTTTAAAATCATTGGTAAATACATTTTTAATTACATAATTCATATTATTTAATTTTTTGTTACATATTTTCACATTCAAATATTTTGAAACAAAGTGCTTTTATTACAATTAGGGAAGTTTTTACGGTGACTCTCCACAACTTGTAATAGAAATTGCTTTTCGCTCTCGTTTGTCGTTAAAGAGTGATTAAAATTTGTTGCTAGAGCAATTGCTCTTTCAGCACTATCATTTACGACTTTCAAAGCCATTATATATTTTTTTGCTTCATTAAAAGATTTGCTTTGATTCCACGAGTCTATGTCTTCATTTAGAAAAGTGACATCCAATTTCAATATTTCAAATAAAGTATGAGAAGTAGGACCAATGAAAAAGGCTATTGTTTTATCACTCAGATCTTCTGTACCAATATATTTAACAAATCTTTTAACAGGCTTTTGCATTTTGAACTCATTTATTCGAGTCACCATCAAACTTTTCATTGTTTTAGGTACCAAATCTGAGAAAAGGGCAATTGGAGCTAGTTCTTCGCTTAAATACCATAAGTGTCGACTTAATGCAGCTGTTGCGGTCTCTGATATTATTTTTGATATGGTGCTATACTCAGAAAAATGTTTTATTAGATTTAAGTCATTATAAGGTGCGTCACAGGCATTTGGACTTTATATCCAAGCTTTTACGTATATTAATGTAATAAATATACCGAGCTCAACACAAGCCTTTTGCTGGGGTTCATCAAGATGGAATTGACTTCGAAAAAGGCAAATTTTTAGAACATAGAGCAATTTTGACATCCAACGCGCGTGATGAAATGCGCCAGGAGTACGAAAACTGATACCGCGTGGAGGAGTTTCTCCCTAGAATATCAACGTTAGTTCTAATAATTCACGGTAATCTTCTCTTAACAATTGCCCTGAATTTTTCTTTAAAATATAGCTTGTAAAAGCTATTGTTTCTATTTTAAATGAGAGTAATTTATTACTTATTCGACTATCAGAACATTTATCGTATTCGCTTCGATTAATGTTTGGCCAAAATTCCCGAAATGAACTAAATATTTTTACGCCGATGTTGAACCAAATAATGCTTTAAAACCATCTCCGCAAATTACTTCAAAGATGTGGTGCCGACAAGCCAGCCAAAGTAATTTTTTTTTCAGTTTCTGCTCCAAAAGAACGCATGCTCCTTTCAAACGACCTCTATTTGATGCAGTGGTATCAAAAGACATTCCGACAATTTGATGGCACATATTCCACATCTTTATACCTGCAAAAACTGCTTGTGAAATTTTTTCTCCGGTACTTTTCTCAGTTTTGGGTACTCCAAGCAGTTTTTCAGTGTTTAAGCCGGAGACGACAATGGCAATTCGATCGTCCTTAGATGGCCCCCTTGAAATTGCAGGTAGTAATTTTCCATCAAAATGTATAACTAAAGGAACATTGGGCGAGAATATTCCCTTAAGGTTTGAAGCATGTTGACTTCAGAACTGACAACGCATTCTACGAATGGTGCTAACTCATAAAACAGTTTCAGAAGCATAATCCGCACTATACGTTTGAGCAACTGCTGAAAGAATATAGGCTGCTTTCCTATAATTTGTATTAAAGAAATAAGTATATTGTTAAAATACATGTCAACTTAAAAACCAAAATTAACTTTCCTGTTACTGGTGTTCGTGCGATTCAATGCGGACGCAAGATTTCCTGACATTATTTTACGCTGTTTAATTTCTTTATTTCGCGGTATTAATGTTTTATTTTGACTAATAAACTCATCATCTTTATCATCATCATGATCAGACTCTTCGTCACTAAGAGAGGTTGAAAGCGTTGCAGGTTCTAATGTTTTTCCTTTTCTGATTTCTTCTTTTTCAACTCTGTCCATCATTTTCAATACCTTCGCTGCTTTTATTTCTTTTTGTTGCACGTATTTTACGTCTACTCTACCCATCACATACTTTCTTTCTGACCTTTGGTCTAATAAAAATTGCTTATCTTCTTCGATTTTTATTAAATTCAAAGCATCATGATGAGCTATGTCAAAGATTAAATTAATGTTTTCCATAAACGTATTTTCTTTAGCAATCTGCACATAACTTCTGCGATTTTTATTCCGGCAGATATTGCGATATTCATCCAATATTGATGTCATTTTTCTTATAATATTCCGCCCCTCAACAATTGGAATTTTTGCTTTACACCATATATCATAAATGCTTTGAACAACTATTTTCACGCTATCTCTTTGAGATTTATTAAGTTCTGAATGATGGAAAAAATAAACTTGTAAAGTATCAAGAACCGTTGGTAACAGCCTGCCATCAAAGCAAGGTTTGGATTTGCCAATCAGATGAATTGTACTTTTAGATCGCGTAGAAGTCATATTATTACTTATTAGTCAAATTATTACAAGATTATAACAAATTATTACAAAATAATTTATTATTTACAGCAATTTAAACGTACAGACTGCTTCTGTTTGAGTGCAAATCAAAACTGACAAAATACACTTATTCCGCAGTCGACGCCAATTTTTACGTTAAAGTACCGCTATTTTTGCATTTTGCTTTGCTTTGCTATTTCTTCTCGCTCTTTGAAACACGCTCTTTAAAGCCAAAGAGAAAAAAAACTAAGATTGATATGTTCAAAACAAATATTGATAAAAACAAGTAAGGAAGGGCTAAGTTCGGGTGTCACCGAACATTTTATACTCTCGCATGATAAAGTGATAATCGAGATTTCATTATACGTCATTTACATATTTTTCAAATACCGTATTTTTGTAAAGTTTTATTCCGCTATCATCACTGGTTCCTGATGTATTTATTATACAGAAAAGGCATCAGATGGAATTCAAAATAGCGTTATATTGGAAGAAGGCGTGGTTGTGAACCGATTTCACCCATATTTCGTACATGTCATCAGGGTGTTAAGAAAATATATTATAATTTCATTGAAATCGGTCTAGTAGTTCCTGAGATATGGTTTTTGGTCCATAAGTGGGCGAGGCCACGCCCATTTTCAATTTTAAAAAAAGCCTGGGTGCAGCTTCCTTCTGCCATTTCTTCCGTAAAATTTAGTGTTTCTGACGTTTTTTGTTAGTCCCTTAACGCACTTTTAGTGATTTTCAACATAACCTTTGTATGGGAGGTGGGCGTGGTTATTATCCGATTTCTTCCATTTTTGAACTGTGTATGAAAATGCCTGAAGAAAACGACTCTGTAGAGTTTGGTTGACATAGCTATAGTAGTTTCCTAATACGTACAAAAAACTTAGTAGGGGGCGGGGCCACGCCCACTTTTCCAAAAAAATTACGTCCAAATAGGCCCCTCCCTAATGCAATCCCTTGTGCCAAATTTCACTTTAATATCTTTATTTATGGCTTAGTTATGACACTTTATAGGTTTTCGGTTTCCGCCATTTTGTGGGCGTGGCAGTGGGCCGATTTTGCCCATTTTCGAACTTAACCTCCTTATAGAGCCAAGGAATACGTGTACCAAGTTTCATCATGATATCTCAATTTTTACTCAAGTTACAGCTTGCACGGACGGACGGACAGACGGACGGACGGACAGACAGACATCCGGATTTCGACTCTACTCGTCACCCTGACCACTTTGATATATATAACCCTATATCTGACTCTTTTAGTTTTAGGACTTACAAACAACCGTTATGTGAACAAAACTATAATACTCTCCTTAGCAACATTGTTGCGAGAGTATAAAAATGCAAAAATGCATCACTAAATTGAATAACATAACCAGTAGTGAAATTTTACGTCGTTGAGGCAGTTCTAAATCTTATCCGAATGAGCTCAAATTTTTTTTCAGTTATTTTCTCACCAAAAGGATCCAAAAAATCAAAAAGCGCTACAATATTTTCACCATGGATTTTTTTTCTATGAAACTTTAATCGCCCTATTGCCCATAGACATCTTTATACACAAAATAGAAGCATTTTCGGCTATAAGAATAAAAGAATTGGGTGGTTGGAATCAGCAGAACTACGGACATAGTGGAATCCTAAACAAGCTCAACATAAATATCTATTCTATACCGACGGGTCCAAAATGGATTGCGGAGTAGGCACGGGGGTATTTTCTGTTGATCTAGACATTTCTCTCTCTATCCGTTTACCGATATCGGCTAGCATCTTCCAAGCGGAAGTACTAGGCATAGAAAAAGCCTGCGCAGTTCTATTGGAAAACCACGAGACTATACGTAAAGCAGCAATATTTACGAATAGCCAGAAACAGTTTTCCACTTTCTCTGTGAATGCCCAGCCCTATCACAGATCCGACACAAAATATTTGGAATCCATCAAGCACCAAACCTTGAACGGATTTATACTAAAAGCATATCAGACATAAGTAGTTTCGAAACCTCAAAATCGTTTGAAAGAGAGGGTGAAACGTTATAGCAGATATAGAAGGTCTATGAATAGTGCATCAAAATTAGACAGCAAGTGCTAATTGAACCCCAAAGACAACAGGGCTGCACTCCTACCTACCTACATACCAACCGCGGATAGTAGCGAAAATGCCATACCAAACGATCCAACCATAATACCGAAACACCAATGAAAACTAATTCAAATAAATCAATAAAACCGCAACCCGTAACAAACCGTTAAAAAAAACAATAAAAATTAAAGAAATGCTTGGTCAATACGACGACTCAGTCATGCCACATAATGAGGGACAATCGCCCTTTATGTTTATGTACCGCCATGTATATTCAAATACCATTTTTTACAGAGATCAAGATGGACGTGGACATGCCTACCATACCAACACAAATTGTTCGGTCGGCTACCAACGTGCCACGTATTAGGCCTACTTCTACGCCTCGCCCAACCAATGCTACTGCATCGACCGCTGCTCCTGGTAGTGGCTCACGAGCAGCCCCATCAACGCCATCCGCACAAGCCGAACCGCGTCGCATCCGATGCCCCCTATGTCGCCGGAAACAGCGGCTACAGCACTGTGGGCTGTTTAAATGATTGTCAAAGACACCACGCCAGCGGGTTGCCCAGGCACATGACTACTGCCTCAACTGTCTGTCGCACAAACATGTGACGCAGGAGTGTGCTTCCGCTGATTAGTGCCACACGTGTGGCAGACCACATCACATGCTGCTGCACAGGACGCGATGTAGGTCGGCCAGCTCCCTCCAGCACAGGTAGACCAAGGCAAGGCAAGGGGCCGGGATGGATAAATGAGTTAAGCCTCCCCCAAAAGCCACTCCATCAACACAGCCAAAAATGAATTCACATCACTGCCAACACTCCAATACACCACACATTAGGCCGGGTCGATTTGTGGGGAGGCAAAAAAATCGCCCATTGCTCTATGAAAATCATATTCTAGGGATCAAAATAAGATACTTTGCCGAAGGAACCATACCTCTGAAACGAATTTTGATGTCCCCCAATTTGGGTCGAACCTTTGGGTAGGGGCAAATTTTGAAAAATCCCACTTTGACCCATTTAGAGTGCTCCAATCGAGTCCAAATGTATGACCGACCCCCACTAACTTTGGACGGCCGATCTATCCATGCCAGTGGCACACCCCCTGGAACTCCCCTGGGGGGTTCCCATACAATCATTTTTGGCCTTTACATGAAAAATACAGCTAAATGGCTATGTTTTTTCTTCATTTTTATTTATTTATGTATAATAATATCTATTTTTTCTCTTAAGAAATTTATTTAGTCAGATCATATGTATGTAAATGAAAAAAATTAATTTAAGTGAGTTATAGAAAAGAAATTAAAAAAAATTATTGTTTGAAGTCTTTTTTAATTTCAAGTCTGGGCAATTTCGCACGACTCTCTAATGTCGTCGCCATAACAGCCTCTACATTTTCCGGTATAACCCGTTTGGAAACGCTCTCTAGCAATTGAGCATGTCGTTCCGTTCCTTGTATGTGTGATGGAATTTTTGGATCATTAAACGGTAGATCATCTTGATTTTAATATTCTTTCAATGTATCGTACGGAATGCTTCGCGTGAATGGTGGTTGAAATACGACATTATATCATTCAAATTGATCATTTCCGTATAACTTGTGCAATTAAAGTTTATATCTGGTTTTTTATAAACTCTAAGTTCCATTGGCTCGTCAACATCGGTTCGATAGCGTAGAATTTTCTTGATGGCACATTCGCGCTTTTCTTTCCTATCATCAAACAACATTGATAACAAGATATTTTCCGGATGCGCATAATATGATTAACGTCGATGGCAAAATATTTTGAAAGGCGATGCAATACTTTGTACGGGCCTTTATACGGCGGTGACAATGATGGCTTGACTGATAGATCTCGTACAAACACCTGTTCGCATTTTTGAAGGTCTGCGTGTATGAATGACTTCTGCTTGGTATGCCAAGCGGTATCTATGGGGCGTAAGTCTCGCATGACGCGGCGTAAATGTGCTACGGTCTCCACTTCGGTAGTTGATGGGCCACTATCCACGAAAAACTCAGAAGGCAAACGCAAGGTAGTCCCGTAAACTAGTTCAGCTGGACAAGCACTTATGTCGGCTTTAAAAGAACTACGAAGCCCCAACAGGATTAGTGGCAGCGACGAGGTCCATTGATTGTGATTGTGGCAAAATATTGCTGACTTAAGCGTTCGGTGCCATCGTTCGACCATGCCATTCGTCTGTGGATGATAATCGGTCGTCCGTAGATGCCTGACCCCTAGGCATTGCATGAGTTGCTCGAAAAGTTTACTTTCAAATTGCAGGCCCAGGTCCGAAGTTATGTGAACAGGAACGCCAAATCGCGATATCCAACTGCTTATTAATGCCTTGGATACTGTTTCTGCGGTGATATCTGGGATAGCGAATGCATCGGGCCAACGTGTGAAACGATCGATGACCGTGAGATAATAGCGGTTACCGTCGGAAAGTGGGAAGGGTCCGACAATGTCGATATGCAGGTGTAAAAACCGTTGTCCAGGGCATGCGCGGCGTTGAAACAGTGAAGAGTTGTGCCGGATGACTTTGTTGCGTTGGCACTGGATGCATTGCTTGGCGAATTCTCGGCTATCTTTCTGTATTCCGGGCCATACAAAGCGTTCAGTCATCAATTTCGCAGTCACCCTCGTGCCTGGGTGAGATATGTTGTGTGTTGCGCAAAGAACTGTTAACGGAATCGTTTTGTTATGAACGGGCGTAGTCGGCCAGTTCAAGTAACACAATAGACTTTCTTAGTACTAGAAGGGATAATAATACTGGTTAGTAGAAGCGAATGACTAATTTTACCCTCTAAGTATGACTTTAGCTCGTCGTTGTTTTTCTGATCTTCAGCCAAGTCATCAAAATTTATTGAATCTGTTGTTATGGCTTGGATTCGAGACAGCAGATCGGCTGTAACATTTTGTACCCCTGGTACGTGACGAATGTCTGTCGTGATCTGACGTGCCTGACGATCAGATGCTTTTTCTAGTCGTTGCCGAAAAGCATAGATTAGCGGCGGGTTGGGGTCAAAACTCTGCTTTTTTGGAAATTCTGCATTCATAATTCCGGAAGTCGGAACACCGGGAATCAAAGTTATGGAAGTCAATATTCTGGAATTCAAAATTCTGGATAACGAAATTCTAAATTTCAAAACTCTGAATGCCAAAATTCTGTAATTATTGATTAAAAATGCGTGTTGATAACAAAAAAGTGCGCACTCTGAATGCCAAAATTCTGTAATCATATGTTTTATGGCCTAGTATGTAGTTCTTTACAATTGCATGATTGTATTTGTTATTGTTATTTCATTGTTTGTTGTTGTTCATTTACTTTTTTGTACTACCATAATGATTTAGTTTACTATGTCCCTACATATACATATATGTACTGACTAGGTTAATCTGAAGGTTAATCGACTATACCAATGCAAGGTACATTCCGGTGGTCGGTGAGGACCTTGTAATTTGGGAGAATTCAGGACACATCAAACATGTTACCAACTTGACACTTTACGAATTACTGAGAGACGAGACAATTAATGCCACAGACCACTTTCCTCAGTCACATATGAGGAAGTTACTAGATGCGGACATAAACCAGATAAGTCGACTGATACAAATGATAAACGCTCACCACAGACAGGCGAGAAGCCTGAATGCCCTAGGGACAGTCCTGAAATACATTACTGGAACTCCTGACCATGACGACTTCAATAGATTAATGAACACAGAAGAACAGCTAATTAACTCGCAGGACAGACAGTTCACCATAAACACCCAGGTACAGAAAGAAATCAATAACCTTACCATTACAGTAAATAAAATCCTGAAATTAACAAAAGAAAGAGAAATAAACACCGGTCACCTTTATGACATACTTCTGGCTAGAAACAGAGCAATTATTACAGAATTAAATAACATTATAACAGCTGTCACTTTCGCCAAAATTGGGGTCTTAAGTCCCATTCTCTTAGACAGTAACGAAATAAATTTCATAACAGGAGACGAGCACTTCACTGACCTCACCGTGGCCGATGTTATGGCAGTGGCTAGAATTAAGATATTACAGTAAAATAACATAATTTACTTTTTAATAAGATATCCGATTCCTATGTTTAGATGTAAGAAAATTACTATTTTACCGGTAGCTCATGGCCACCAAATCCTGCACCTTGAAGAATCCATCTTAGCCAAGTGTTATAACCATACCGTAGCCGTAAAGGACTGCAGCGACACAACACCAACGTTTTGCTTACCATCTCCGACTACATCATGCGCTCTGCAACTACTGACTCGCAACACCGCTAATTGCAGTACAACATTTAACAACCTCACACCAATTTCACCGATAAGTGATGGCCTTGTTGTCATCAATGACCAATTGGCTGTCATCGAGGAAAATAATGAGGTCCCTATTACGGTCAACGGAACATACCTCGTGGTCTTCAAAAACAACGTAAAGATTAATGGTACGACTTTTTATAACGAAAATTCTACATTGCCTCTAAAACCTGAAACTCCATGGGCTTCTACAATCAACTTGACGCAGCACACAGAAATATTAAGCGCTTCTTTACCTTCACCATGTGAATCTAGAGAATGTTCAAAGGATCAATCACCTGCAGCGATCAATCCATTATGGCCACGTTACAGGTTTCTCAGCCTTTGGTGTCTTATTAATCATGGCATTCACTGTTTACGTCCTTCTCAGGATAAGGAGGACCAAGAGAGAGATTATCATAGCCAAATCCGTTGAAACTGCAATTAAAACCGCTTCTTTGAGGACCGAGGACGTTCCCCATTTAGAAGGGGAGGAGTTATCGCGAGGAAACGACACACCCTAATTCCCTTCGTAATAAGAGCCTACCACTCTGCACATGTCGCTAAGTCAGCACATTTTGCGTGAGAACATTGGCCAGACATCAAAGTAAACAAACACCATGCACGAGGCGCAAGGTCAGCAAAACGTCAGCAGAGGAGCCACAACGCGATGCGGGTTGGTGGCTTGAGCTAAGTTTGGAATAATTTTAAGAGGCACTTTATACTTGACAACTAAGCCGAGATGACGGCAAATAAAATAATTTTAAAATTGAACAATACATTTTGAATAATTTACATACTATATATTAATAATATCTGAGAAGAAATATATTTCCACTAGGTATATATGCCAATATGTTTGAATGTCTGTTTTGTTGTTTTAAATTTTTTTTTTTTTATGTGCTGCTTTTTATGTTATGATTTTTTCCTTCGCTTACAAATCTTAGGCAATCCTGCTTATTACTTGATCAAGTATAAGAGGTATTGCCGGATACTAGTGCAAGAAAATTCTTGAATTTTTATTTTGTTGGAAAGTTATTATGAGTATACACATATGTATACTATATATGGTATATATGTATTTATATTGCACTAAGCGGTATTGCGGCTTTTTACCGTGTTTGTTTTTTTTTATCTCAAATGAAACTGTAATATTATTCATATGTACATATGTATTTGCAAATATTAAATTAAGATGAACATAATACGCTCACTTGGTGCTCGCTTTGGTATGTTCTGTTGGGTGTATTCACTGCAAACTGTTTTTGTTTTTTTTGTTCACCTGCACTTTTTTATTTTTTAATTTTAGCGCACCGCGCTCGTTTGGCTTGAGTGATTGATTTGTTTGTTTGTTTTATGTTTTTTTTTTTTTTTGTTTGATTGTTCGCCACTTCTTCACCGCACTGCAATGGATTTTCTTTTATTTTATTTTATTTAATAATCCATAGTGCCTGTCACTATGGCTCGAAGGACCATGATTAAATTGCTGGTCGATTTTTCAAAAAGAATTACCGACCACTTTCACACTCGTTAAATAAAAAATGCTTTATTTTAAAATGTACAATAATTTTATTTTAAGGTTTATTTAGCGCAAGTATTAAATACAAAGTTATGTATGTTGGAAGTTCAATTGTACGGAACAGTGTGGATATAGTTCCCAAACCGAGTGATAGCAGGAGATATCGACGTGGCGCCGCGTAGGATCGATACGTTTCAGCGCGGAGGATCATTCAAGGACGAAAAATTGAAAGCGAATGTGTATATTCGAATGTTGACGGGCGATGATCGTCTGTAGCATTGTTCAAATCCTTTTTTGTTGTGGTGACCGCTTGCTGGGTGTGGTGATGTTCTCAACTGTGGTGTGATGTAATGTCATCAGCTGTGGGGAATTGCGCTGTCGTATTAGGGTGCGCCAGTTTTTCCCAAGTTGAGTGAGGGGGGAGGCTTAACTCATTTAAACAACATATTTATGCTAATTAGCCGTTTCGATGTTGTTGGAGTTGTCATAGAGTTGTCGCAAAGCTATAACCGCAAAGCATTTTGCAAAATTCCACAATTTTATATTGAGGTGTAAAATCGATTTTCTAGTACATACACATTTAGCAAGCGATATCAAGTTATTTAAAAATATGAACTTTACATATTTACGCTACTTAGCCGTTTAGATGTTGTTGGAGTTGTTATAGAGTTGTCGTAAAGCCATATCGTCAGTGCATTTGGAAAAAATCCGCAATTTTATATTAAGGTGGGTGTTTAAATGAGTTAAGCATCCACCCACTCTACCCGAAAAAAACTGGCGCACCCTAGCAAGACACAGCCGATGACAACGCCAACACTACTCACCACACCTGTACACCAACCCACTAAACAAAAAGGATGGACAACGGGATAGCAGACACAATTCGTCACATGCATTACGAGCATCAACATCCGTATTAAATACCCTCGTTTTTGGACATCAATCTCGCGCGCTGCAGTTACCACTGTTAGCCGCACAATCTAATAATTGGAACATTCAATTTTTAAAACAATTAACATATCGGTTAACATTAACATTGAAGATTTATCTTTAAAATAACATTTTACAAAACAACCGATTTTCATAATAAATTACATTTTCACTATAAAATCAAGTGTACCCGATACTTTTATTTCGATTTTGCGTGACAACCATTTAAAAAGTTAAAAAAATATAGAGATACATACATACATACATATGTATCTACTGGTTACGAAATTAATCATGGTCCTTCGAGCCATACTGAATTGCACTATTGGTTTCGTCCAAGAAACAAATACTTTAAACTTGTGGTGACCAAATTTTAAAAAGGAAGACAAACCACAAAAATAAAACAAGACCAACGAAACAGCGCAGTGCGGTAAAGTGCAGTGGCGAACAAAAACAAAAATAAAAAAAACCAAAACAATATGTACCTTCGTGTATAACAAAAAAAACAAAAACAAAAAAGCCTAATAAAAGTGTGCAGTGCAAAAACAAATCAGTGCTGTGAACAAGCAGAACAAACAACAAAAAACCAACATTATTATGTATTAGAAACAAAAAGAAAAATAGTGGATTTCGATATATGTATGCACATATGTATGTAGCAGACATATCTATATCAAAACAAATTCGAAAAGTCAGGAAATATGGACTAAATTCATAATTAAACAAAAAAGAAAAACATTAACACATTTTAAGAGTGCGTGCCAACAAAACGAAAATTATATAAAAAACAGTCGAAATAAACTAAAAATACATACATACAAAAAACACTGGGCGCGAAACCCAGCAATAAAACATATATATAAGTATATACCAACAAATTAAAAGCGCGGGAAACCTAAACACAAAATATGAACTAACAATTTAAACGGGCGCGAATCTAAAAACAACGCATAAACCGAACATGAAATCATCAAACCAAAAATACAAAACATAAATCAAAAATAAACACTATTCGGGCGCGAAACCTAAACGCAAAAAAAAATAAACAAAAACTAATAACCGGGCGCGGCCAAAACTAAATGCATCAATACGCACAAGGAGCCAAGCAGGTGGATACATGAGGAAAGGAAATGGGACAAACCGATCAGGCATACGATCTATAACAAGGATATATTTAACTACTAAAGTGAGCGTATTCAGTTCATTTTATTTATTTTAATCATTCACATATGTATGTAAAATTTTGTGGTTTACGTTTGCAATATTATAACGCTAATAACGATTACGTTGATTAGTTCAATACGGTTAACCAATCTTTAGGATTAAACGAAAATAATCCGGCCTTATATATATTTACTTTTATGTTTATATATATATGTGGCAACACCACAAGCTTATAAAATTTATATTTCGCTAATACAATCATGCGCATTCTATTCGCTTTAGGTTAGTTAAAGAAAATAAAAACGCCTATCGTCCCTTTTTGCATTTGGATCCTGAAGAGCAAACACGTGTTTTATTTCGCTCTAAATCTCTATAATTGGTGACTCTTGACGGTAAGTGAGATGTCACTCAACGATAGCCTGGCGGTTACTGCTGGTCCAAGCCACGGGGAATTCAACGCTACAACACCAATTTTTCCACGCATCCCGCTGCCAATGATGTCAGAAGACAACATTGAGGCTTATTTTTACTCGTTAGATTTTTGGTTTGAGGCCTCTGGCGTTACAACCAACTCGGCAAAATTTAATATCGTAGCGGCCAGTATACCGCAGGTAAAGTTAATGGAGTTGCGCTCCATAATAGACGCTGCGCCCACGTCTGCGCGATATCAATTCATTCGTACCAAATTGATAGAAAATTTCACTGAGAGCCAGCAAAGTCGCCTACAACGTTTATTGCGTGACATACCACTGGGCGAACGCCGCCCAAGTGACCTGTTTAACGAAATGAAGCGCGCTGCCGGTTCCGCTCTAAGCGAAAGCATTTTGCATGATTTGTGGGTTAATCGCTTGCCACCATATGCGCAAGCAGCAATTATAGCAACCAATGTACCTATTGTCGACAAATTAAAAATCGCCGTATCCACGAGGTATCCGCATCGAATCATACCACAGACAACGACCTGAGGACCGAAATAGCAGAACTGAAACAGTTTTTTGATAGAGTTACGAGCAGCGAGAAAACACGTGCGCGTTCCAGATCGAAAACGCTAGTGCGCCCTCATAACATCAATTCAGGCGAAATGTGCTGGTATTACGCCAAGTTTGGATCAAACGCTAAGAAGTGTCGCCAACCTTGTAAGTTCGCTCAATCTACATCGCCAAACGGCAAACAATAGGGGTGCTCTGCCAGCAGTACCTCAAGGATAGGCAGACGCTCTGAGATGCCTTCGAACTGCCGCCTACGTATATTCGACACATCAACTAATATAACATTCCTTATCGACTCCGGCGCTGATGTGTCCGTACTTCCGAAGTGTTCGAAATTGGCACGAGTCAACTCATCGTATATGCAATTGTTTGCCGCTAATAGTTCACCGATTACGGTTTTTGGAGAAGTCATACTTCGCCTTAACCTCAACTTACGCAGGGATTTTGTTTGGAGCTTTGTGATTGCAGACGTAACCCAAGCAATCATTGGAGCAGATTTTTTATCACATTACGACATTTTACCTGATCTTAATCGACGATGCCTGCTCGATCGGAAAACAGCAGTTAAATCATTTTACACAGTAGCACGAATCAATGTATCAAACATTTCAACCATAAGCTCAGCCCGAGATTTTATAAACTCGGTACGAGAGTTTAGTGACGTTACGCGACCAGTCGCTCCGGATTCTACAACGAAGTCCACCTTGGTTCACCGGAAACTGGGCATATGTCGGCCATCCAGCAGTAATTGGACTAGCCCATTACATATGGTGCGCAAGGCCGACGGGTCATGGAGACCGTGTGGAGACTACCGCGCGCTTAACGCGGTAACCGTCCCCGACAAATACCCTCTGCCGTTCCTGCACGATTTCAGTAATACTTTTGCTGAAAATTCAATATTTTCAAAAATCGATCTACAGAAGGCCTTTCACCAGATCCCAATCGATCCCAATGACATTTGTAAAACTGCCATCACAACTCTTTTTGGGTTGTACGAATTCACGCACATTACCTTTGGGTTGCGCAACGCGGCACAAACATTCCAAAGAGTCATCAACGAAGTTTTCCGCGGCATAGGTAATGTGTTCACCTACCTGGACGACATATGTGTCGCATCACGCT
The DNA here is from genome assembly GCF_016617805.1 of Bactrocera tryoni. Lineage (NCBI taxonomy): Eukaryota > Metazoa > Arthropoda > Insecta > Diptera > Tephritidae > Bactrocera > Bactrocera tryoni. The sequence continues at coordinate 1,552 of NW_024395901.1, read as the reverse complement.
CCCCAGAAGAACATCGCGCACATCTTCGTATAGTTTTTCAACGATTACTCCAACACAACTTAACAATAAACGTAGCCAAATCAGTGCTTGGTGTATCAGAGCTGCATTTCTTAGGGCATTGAATCGCGAAGGATGAAATCAAGCCGCTGCCTAGCCGCTTTGAATCGATTCGCTTATTCAAACTTCCTAGAATTGCAAAGGATCTTAAACGATTCCTAGCTATGATCAATTTTTATAGATCGCTACTTCCAAACCCACTTTTGCACCAAGCCCCTTTTTTCAAAATGTGTTCTGGAAATAAGCGCAACGACAAAACGCCACTGAACTGGACGAACGACAACATAAGGCACTTTGAGGCTTGCAAAGAGGACCTCGCTAATTGCTCGCTTCTAGCGCACCCCTTCCCGAACGCTCCTCTTTCATTATGGGGCGACGCATCAAATTTCCAATGGATCACTTCAACCTTTAGGCTTTTTCCAGCGCCTTTTTACAAAAGCTGAGCAGCGGTACAGTACCTACGATAGAGAATTAACTGCGATATTTTTCTCCGTCCGCCATTTTCGCTTCATGCTTGAAGGAAGAAATTGCCACGTTTACACCGACCACAAGCCGCTAATGGGAAACGGTCAAAATTCTAAAATTAAAATTCTGATGTCGAAATTCCGGAATCAAAATTCTGGGTCGACAAAATTCTGGAAATCGGAATTCCGCAATTCCTTCGCCTTTTTTGGCTGCATTTCAAAATTCTGGTTTTTCATAATTACGGAATTTACGTTTTCCAGTATTAATTATGGAAATTTTTTCCCCAAAATTTGAGCCAAATCGTGTATCTTATTTAAATTTGCTTATACATCCATAATACTATAACATAAACAAAACATAACTTCCAAAATAATTCCAAAATTCAGACATGTTTATCGGAAAGACAAAAAACAACATTATTAACAAATAAAGATCAAATAGATACTACATTAATGGATCATGAGAATGTTCATTTCTTTTTTTTTTGTATAACATGTTCACAGCCATCGAATTGTGTGACAATACGCACGGAACATTTGTTTTTAATTCGTTCAGAACAAGTCCAGATAAATGTTTTCTTATTTTTTCGTTCCAAATACATAGAAGAAGTAGCCGTCGACGTTTAACATGTCTTTTCCTTTATTGGACTTCACCACAATTTCTTCCTTCAAGCATGAAGCGAAAATGGCGGACGGAGAAAAATATCGCAGTTAATTCTCTATCGTAGGTACTGTACCGCTGCTCAGCTTTTGTAAAAAGGCGCTGGAAAAAGCCTAAAGGTTGAAGTGATCCATTGGAAATTTGATGCGTCGCCCCATAATGAAAGAGGAGCGTTCGGGAAGGGGTGCGCTAGAAGCGAGCAATTAGCGAGGTCCTCTTTTACAAGCCTCAAAGTGCCTTATGTTGTCGTTCGTCCAGTTCAGTGGCGTTTTGTCGTTGCGCTTATTTCCAGAACACATTTTGAAAAAAGGGGCTTGGTGCAAAAGTGGGTTTGGAAGTAGCGATCTATAAAAATTGATCATAGCTAGGA
>NW_024395900.1:0-8928 GCF_016617805.1 Bactrocera tryoni | reverse complement strand
AATTGCAAATTTATGCGAAACAATTATGGCGAAAACATTTCCTTAATAAAAACTTATTTACATACAATTTTTTTTTTATTACATACATAATTATTTTTGCATATTTATGGAACCGACAATCGAAGCTGGTCAATGAACAGTTAATATGCTATTGGAACGGTTTAGTTGGTAGCTCCGTTACTAAAAATATTAGTTTTAGCCACTTTTTGAAAATGTTTTTTTATTCTTTGGGATAAAACAATTACCAAAAACAATATAAAAATCACTGAACCTCACTAAAAAATGAAAAATAATGTTAACCTCGGCTGCTTCCAAGCTGGAATATCCTCCCAGGTGCATTTCTCTACTATACGTACTACTAAGTCTGAAGACATAACCGGTTGGAGATTCCAAGCGAAGCCAGGTCCATCTCCACCTGGTCTTTCCAATGGAGTGGAGGTCTTCCTCTTCCTCTGCTTCCCCCAGCGGAGTGCTGCGTCTGATACTTACGGAGCTCGAGTGTTTTTCCGCCGACGCTGCTGTCTTCGAATTCGATCAACTATATTCAGTATCGTCGGCCTCTCCTTTTCAGCTCATTGTTTGGCTACCTAACATTGACGTGAACCTAGCGCGGTCGCGACGGCTGATGTGAGGAACATTCGTCTTTACTCGTTCACCACCCAGTTGTTTGCTTCTTCTTTGTCGACTGTGGAAAGAAACAGAACCTAACAGTGCGGTTGTTGGAGATCAATGAATATCGATATCATCCGGCGTACGCTAGCAGCTGTACACCTTTATAAGAAGATGGTACCTTATCTATTTCGTTCTGCAGCTCGAATTATTTTCTCCAGAAGAAGGTTGAAGAAGTCACACGAAAGAGAGTCGCCTTGCTCAGAGCCTCGTTTGGTATAGAACGACTCCGGAAAGGTCCCTCCCGATCCTGACGGAGACTTGTTGTTGTTAAATGTCAGTTTACGGCAGCTGCGGGTATACCCAGAACTTCGAACATGGCGGTATATACGATTCTCTTTTCGTGCTGTCAAAACATCACAAAATCGACAATGAGGAGTGGTATGTCTAGATCCTCTTACCAGGTGAGCAACAATATTTCAGCATAAACTATCACCGAAGTTCAGTTTAAATTTTTTCCTTGTGCCAAAGAGCCGAAGGCGGTAAAGGCTTACATGTTCCAGAGTCTTCAAAGCGCTCTTAACAGATTCGGACTATATGTATTACTGAATATTCTCTACAAACAGCTTCTGGAAACACCCTTGCCCACTTAGTGTTTGGGTTAGGTGGAAATCCAGGTTTCCAATTAATCTGTCTACCCACAAATGGAGGCCCGGTATCAGTCTGTGGGTCCGGCGTTCTTTGAGTGAGCTTTGCCACCGCCGCTGCCATATGGTTAAGCTTGACTCTCTCTTCTGATTATAGATTTATAGTAATAAGGAATATATCATCGTTCCGATGAGGATTTGAACTTAAGGAATTTTTCGATTTAGCTATATAAAACCCGCTTAGACTCTTAAATGTGGAACATTTTTGAGCCGATCTTTACAAAAATTTATAGAATTTGAAATCTTAAAACCAATCCCACAGATTTTAATTTTCTAAAATGTATTCTCAGACGACAAATCCAAAATTGTTTGGATAGTGTCGAATCAAACAAGAAACTGGCATAAAACAAACTGGTATAATCAAACAAATTTAGAAAAGTGAACTTTTATAGCACTTTAATGAGGTATCTGCATGATATGTTCTATTGACTCTGACTGGAGTAACTGTGTTGCTGTCTTCACGTTTCCGCAATTTTGTGACGAAAGAGCATAGCTGAGATCGTGGTGAGCAGTAGCAGCTTGGAGTGCGTATGTCCAATCAATATGTCGATCAGCTTTATTTGGGGTCCAGGTCACAAAGGGTATAGCTGCGACTCGAAACTGGCTGTGGATCTTGCCCGCTCACGCAGCATCCGCCATATCATGGTGGGACCGGAACCTTTCATTGTGGTCTATCTCCACACCATAAAGGAGCTGCTCCGCAATGATAAAGCATTGGCAACAACTCCTAATCATGCGCCATGCCAAGTTGCTAATGAGTGGTTACAACCTTAAAAGTTATGTTATTAATAAGGAAGAACTCAGATTACTTGTCGCCAGTTCTGGCAGGTCTGACACCAAGAACACGCCTGCTAATCGACACAGCCTGGCAGGTAGGCGCAAGGATGAGTCCTTGGAACCATGTGTTTCAATAGAGGTCCACATCTGCACCAATAGCACCTAGCGGTATACGGGTTCCCAAAGTAGGTTTAAAAAAAACGGAAAATCGTTTTCCGGCAGAATCAATTAATTTTATTCAAATAGTCTCCTTCTGCTTCAATACAGCTTTTTGCACGGTCTGAAAGCATGTCAAACGAGTGTTTTAGCTCGTTGGTCCGTATGGCCGCCAGTATGTCGGTTCAAGCTTTCTGCATAGCGCTTTCCTTTCATGGGCAAATGCATTTTTCCGAAAAGGAAGAAGTCGCACGGTGCCATATCAGGTGAATACGGGGAGTGGTTAATGGTTAAAATGTGATTTTTGGTCAAATAATCGGTCACAAGCGTCCTTCGAATGTTGGATTCTGAGCAATTTTTGGTCGTCAGTCAATTTGTGCGGAACAAACCGTGCACACACCTTTCGTAAGCCCAAATGTTCGGTCAAAATGCGATAAATCGATGTTTTGGAGATGTTCAATTCCATTTCCATGAATTTCAATGATGATTTCGACTGATTTTTGATGAATTCACGCACAGTTTCGATGGAATTTTTTCGGACTTTGGAACACAAACATACTGACACTTAAAACGCAATAACTTCACTTCTAATCGATGAAATGTCATGAAATTCTCATTGGACAATCGATAAAGATAGCAGATTCTAACGCACCAGTCGACATATAGATGGCGCCTCCAGGGGCGCTAGATTCAAAAAGTTCTGGGGCGTACCAAAGCCCTTGTATTGGAATTTATCAATTTGCTGGGGCTAGTTGAGACGTTGTGACTTGGAGAGGGCACAATAGACCCTAGGTCGCGGTACAGTCCTAATTTACTTATCTAATCAAAAGCCTAAAAAAACCTTCATATAAACCTGGAAAAGTTGTAAAAGTCTTTGCATTATTTAGCATTTTTACTTTTATGCAAAATTTTAGTTGTAGCATGTCGGTGGCCATACATATTTATTTAATTGCACAATAAAATTGATGAATGGTCAAACACAATTAGCAGTAAAAGCCGTTGCGGAAGTCAATTAAGCGGCGCCTATAAATATCGACTCGCGGATAAATGTAAATATATAAATATACATAAATACATACATATACAAATACACTATCAAGCATTGCGACCCAACAACTGATTTTCAAAGTTTTATGTAAAGACATTTGTTGTTTTTTTTTATTACACTTGTCAACTTACTAAGTTCATTGGCAGCCCGTTGATAGGGATCCAGCAGATCCAACTGTGCGTCGCTGAACGTTTATGCGTTCTCTTCTAGGCAGAGCAAATTCTTGCTGCCTCGTTCACCTAAGCTTCAAACGCTGTGCTGGCGAGCGGTGAGCTTTGCAGTGCACTTCCATTAAATTGACGAACGTCGAGTAGAGGGTGACATGTGGGGCGAGAGAAGTGTGAAATGTCAAAAGTGATTAGTGATATTTTTGCGCCATTTTACTATCTTTATATACTTATATGTATATAATGGTGTTTATGATATTTATTTATTCATTTACCACTTCCATCGATGAGATGGATATGGCTTACGCCAGTGGTAGCCTGGTGGGCGGTAAAGAATATGTTTTTTCTACCGACTGTCAATTACTTCGTTTATGAACAATACCTTGCCAGGCTTGAGACGATGATTTAGAGTAGAGTGAGATAAGTGTCACAAAATGTGCGACAAAAAGGTGATCAACTAAGGGGCTTGAGATACCTTAGAAATCAGTTGCTTTATTATTTTTATCAGCATACGACTGTTTGTCAGCATTATCGCTATAGAACCACTTGCAATAAAATTATTATTAAAAAATGTCTTTATGTATATTTTACGACGATTTATCTTCAAAAGCTGAGGTAAATAAATTTTCTGCTTATCGAAGAAACCCATATGAACTTTGTTTCCATAAAATATCGCATAGTCACATAATCTTATGTTAAAACCTCTGTGGTCTTAAGTTTTATTAGATAAAACCGATAAAAAGGCATTACCGTTTCTCCCGAACTCTAAAGAGTGCAATGAAAACAAAGTGCCAATTTCCGAGCCAATTCATTCAAACGGTACCGAAATGGATCCGAATTTATATCACGGAATTGTGGCCCCTGACAGTTTTCAAACCATTTGGGCAACCCTCTATCTGTATGTCAGTATTATAAACTGACCCATCCCATCTTATACCGAAGAAAACGAAACTAAGCTTAACAATTTTGTGCAGGTAGTGAGAAATTAATTTGTTTTACATTTTTATATTGGAAATTACCGATGTAAGGACTATTTTTACTTCCACATAACACATTTCCATGAAGAAAACGGAGACCCCATAAAATATACATATATCTGTATAATCAGCGCGATGAGCTGAGTTGATTGAGTCATGTTCGTCTGTCTATATATACGCGAATTAGTCCTTAAGTTTTTGAGATATCGATCTGAAATTTTGCACACGTTCTTCTCTCAACAAGAAGCTGCTCATACATACGTCGTAATGGCCGATATCGAACCACAATAGCATATAGCTGCCATACAAACTGAACGATCGGAATCAAGTACTTGTATAGAAAACTTTTTCATTTGAAATTTGTCACGGGCAACCAATCTAAGGTTACTGTGCCATTTCTGAAAAAAGTGCTCAGTTCGAGCCATTTTTCAAAAAGGCGGTCACTTATCCGAGGCTGCTATTTCCTTTTCATTGGTAGTGGTTTTTACGTAGCTGATCCAAAACCCAAAGAACGCCTTCTCACTTTAGCTCGCTTTCGAACGGAGGTTTTTTGGATACCCAGAGTATACTTGGTCTAAAACCGGTAGTCTACACATGGCTCCATCCTCCGAGTCATTATATTATTATATGTATATAGCTGCCTTACAAACTGTATGATAAGAATCCAGTTATCATAAGAAATCTTTTGTATTTGTCAAGGGTATTATAGCTTCGGAGCTATCGAAGTTAACGCTGTTTCATGTTATTATGTCACTCATTTAATTCGACGAATTTTTGAAGACATCTTTAGTTGTTGAAAAACAACGATAACGACTGAATAAGCTTTTCAGCTGATATAAGCCTTAGTTAAATCTTGGCTTGACTTCTTGCGACTATACTTTATTGGCATGGAAAAATGTCACTGCTCATATTACTGATAATTTCAGAAATCTGCACCGCCCTCATTAGGCGGGAGGCGACTTCTAATAAGGTTCTGCACCAAAGACTGCTTGTGGATGGCAGTTCTGAACTATAGTATGATTGGATGCAAAGGTACGGGGCTAAAAAAAATTTATGCAACTTGATGCCTCTATTCTCCCAATACCGAATCACTAAACCTGGAAAAGTGTTGAAACGAGCAAGCAACTGGTATAAATAAATACAGATCAGCAACCGTTTATACCAAATGAATGCAGCTTTATTACATCGGTAATAATTGTGTCATTTTGTTGCTTTCTATCAAACTTTTTGACAAATGAAACGAACTTAAATGTAACAAGCAAAGGAATGGCAGATCGATGACCCGTCTGTTTCTATATATACATAATATTTATACCAGTAATGTGTACATTTATTAAAACTTATCTTAAATTATATTTCAAATCGTCATTTAAAAGCAAAACGACGTATCAACAAAAAATTCGAAAAATATGTATCATATACTTTTAAGCTTCCGCTGTTCAATATATCCAATATAACCATTTTCTTAAAACAAAACAATGCATTTTGTTTTCAACATGTGATTTTCCTATGTATTATATCGTTTTTCATTGCATGTTTCTCATGCACTTAATTTTTTTATGAAGAAGAATATTTTCCTCAGGCATTTTGAATCATAAACAGCATTTTTCAAGGGGTCTTTCAATAAAAAATTTGCAATATATTTATTCAAAAAATTATTTTTTTATTAGTTTATTGTTCCAAGCGTGATATTAGAGCTTTACGCTCAACATGTAAGGAATACGCAATTATAAAATTCTGGTCAGGCACTACAATTTTATATTTATGTTTGTCACATGTTTCAAAGTGATTGCAACCGGAAATCGATATAAAAAATAATGTATTCTTCCGAACATTTGTATTGATCGCAAAATATACGTACTCGTATGTATACTTATTCAATAAGCTTCGAATGCGAAACAAATAAAAATATACATACATATATAAAATGTTTCAGAACATATGTATATGAAATGTTTATATATATAAGTATAATAAGGTCATAGATTTTGATAACAATAGTCTGATTTTTAAAATTTTATTTTTATAATTTTCGAGGTATCTTCACCTATGAAAATTTGTAGATAACATTTATAGGAATCTAGAGATGAAGATGTTGAAAAATACATATTAACTATATATAATTGTAGTCAAGGCTTGGATAGATGTTCGACCGTGCTTCTACTACTCTCTCGGAGGTACTCTAGATATGATTAGGAGACAATCTGGCTATAAATGTTGCCCAAAAGAGAGAAAGAACACATTCATGAGGCTTGTTATGGGTTACTTGTGGGGCACTACAGCCTGGGTTACACAAACTTTCCTAACCCGTTTAGTGCTGCATATGTACATTTGGGTTAACAGAACAAACGTACATGTTGCCAATCACCAGCTGAATTCAACTGGGATAAACATCTACTCCAGTTAAAAACTCTCAAGAAAAATAAATAAAACAACAACACTGATAATAAAATGATGCTACGGCGGCTAGATTGCGCTACCGATTTGCTAACTACCAGACATTTACGTCTAAAATTAACCGACATAAATTCTTGCATGTATGTTCGTATGTACAACTATGTGCGATCATATGTAAATAGCTGCATACAGTGTACGTGCGGCAGCTCCCGCTATAGATGCAACGCGTATCCACAATGCAAAAATGTAGAATTACTCCATAAAATTGCGGTTGGTCGGTTCGCCAGCGCGCGCTAGATCACATACTTAGGTACATCTGACGTACGTATATGAGATTTGCTTCTGCGCATGTAAAACGATGCCCTATGGCAGAAGAAGAATTTGTGCGCATGCGCAATTATGTCATTCTGCAGGTATCGGAGCGTAATACTGCGTAAATTCTCGCGTTTTCGGGTTTCGCAAAGGCGGCAGCTGGAAGATCCGAACACACGCGGTAGCTTTAAAGACAGGCAGGCGGATAGACAGACAAGCGGCGATAAATCTTGCTGAGTTTGGGGCTTTCAAAGATTTTACGTTAGCCGCAGACGGTCAAGCATCTGTGCCGATGACACATTTCTCATCGACGTATGACGGAATTGGGGAATTTCGCACTTTGATTTATGATTCAATTTCACTTTTTGTGCGACGTAAACAACGCAACAAGTGCTAAGTGATCAGTTTTAACCTGAAAAAATTATGCAAACAATATTTCCGGTAGAACAAAGTTCGGCATGACTTTAAATTTTGAGTAGCTTTATTTATTAAGCATGCACATAAAACAGAACGATAAGCCACAGGTGAACGTAGATCGAAATGAAAAACAACAGCTAAAGTGGGTGTGACGCAAGTGAGTAATAACTAACGGCATGCTGTCGCGAATATTCTAACTGGTTTTGAACTGGTCTAAACGCGGTTTTAGAGGCCACCGGCTAACTTTGTTTGAACAAATTTTGTGGAACTAAAACTAAACTTTTAAAATTTGCCGTTTAACGCTTCCAATTTACTATGCTTTTGATAGACACCCCGGAAATTATGCATTGTTCTTCTCGTTGGGCGGTATATAACCGGTATATAACTGGTTGAACGATTTTGAACCGCCCACCCTGCGCAATTGCGCACCTCAAAAACAACAAAGTGAAGACGAATCGTATTTTTCTTGGTCTTCCCTAAGCTGGCGCTAACTTGAGAACTTTTTAGAGCTGAGAAATTTTAGTTTTTCGACCTTCCTATATTCGTAAGTTCTGTAGAGACATTCCCTGCTGGTAATTCCCATGGATATCGAAATCGGACTAAGGATAAATTAAAAAAAACTGCCTGTAAGTCTTTGTTGTAATAGTGACAGACAATATTCACCAAATATTTTGATAATTTTTAACGAGTTGATAGTTCTTGGTCGGATATAAAAAAGCTTGTCCGTTTTGATCGTGGGGTCGAATGTTGCTGATTCTAGGCTTTTGTACCTTAGATCTGTTAGGTTTGACACTAAATCTCTGTTATCTCGATACAAAGCAGCAATTGATGCAAGTTCTATGTTAGATTACAGGGTTGATGTTGTTTTGGGTGCTTATGCTGGTAGTCAGAGGGATAAAGATTTTTACAACTGAAACTTTCATAAAGCGAAAAGGCAAGCCAAAAGGCAAACGTACTGACTGTTCGTCTTATGAGTGGATACATTTCATTCGAAGCTAAGCGATTCGGCGCCATTCCCAGCAACTGGAACTGACGTATGGGACGACCTGGCGCATTTTACGACGAGATCTTAAGCATACAAAGCACACAACTTCTGCAAGAACTGAGGCCGCTTGACTTCTCCAAGCGACATCGGTTCGTTTTATGGCCTTAGGAAAAGTTCCAAGAAGATCCCACATTTTCGAACCAAATTTTGTTCAGCGTTAAGGCCAATTTTTGGCTCAGTGGATAAGTAAACAAGCAAAATTGCTACATTTGGGACGAGAGCAACCTGAAGAGATTCAAGAGCTGCGATTTCATCCACAAAAAACACACTGGGTTTTCTCTTTGGATAACGGACTTTACAGACCAATAAAGACATT